>NW_023425516.1:215000-275920 GCF_014108245.1 Pipistrellus kuhlii | reverse complement strand
CTATCTCTCTCTCTCTCTCTCTCCCTTTCCTCCCTCTCTCTCCCTTCCTCTCTCTCTCTCTCTCTCTCTCTCTCTCTCTCTCACACTCTCTCTCTCCCCTCCTCCCCTCCCCCTCTCTCCCGGAGCACAAAGAGGTCCTTGGAGCCCTCAGTGAGAAGGCAGCCACTTACAAGCCAAGAGCAGAGCAGCAGAATGAACCTACCACGCTGGCTCCTGACCTCGCCTTCCAGCCTCTGGACTCTGCGCAGTGAGATTTCTGCTGTTTGAGCCACTCGGTTTGTGGAATTCGCTTGGCAGCCAGAATGGATTAAACACACAATAGAACTCACCACGCTGTGTCTTCAGGACCAGCTGCTAATCCCCATAAAGCACCCTAAGCCGTGCCTGCCTGCCCTGCTAACTGTTCAGATTGTCACATACCAGGGGGAGGTATTTGTGGAATGAATAAACAAATCTATTTTGCAAGTTTAAGTTCTTACATACTGGTTTTCTTAAAGTGAACTTACCTGAATTATTACCCCAATATACTCAGACTCAGGTGAACTCCTTAAAAATAGAATTCATTGCCCTGGCCAGTGTGCTCAGCGGTTAGAGCATGGGCCCCGGCCCATGAGGGGTCACTGGTTCCCATTCCCAGTCAAGGGCATGTACCTGGGTTGCAGGTTCGATCCCCAGCCCCAGTCTGTGCATGTGTGAGAGACAACCAGTCAATGTGTCTCACATCCATTTCTCTCTCTCCCTCTCTTTTTCTCTCCTCTCTCTCTCTCTGCCTGGCCTCCCCTTCCACTCCCTAAAACTCAATGGGGAGGGGTGTGCAGAAATCCTTAAAACAGGATTCCCCCTCCCCCTGAAGAAAAAGGGAATTTACAAAGACAAAACATGGCATTCTAACGGACAGTTGTGTGTCTCTGACTTCTTCTCTGGAATGTCCACCAGCTCTTTCTCCATCCAAACCATGGCTGGCCCCGGGGGTTGCTGCTGCTGCCGGAGGAAGAGAATGCTGCTTCCTCCAGGGTTTTTCCTGGGAGGAAACGAAGCTACTGGATCATAGGCGCACCGGGGGCGGGCCGGGCTGGGCAGGGCTTCGCGGCGGGTGGGGGTGGGGGTGGGGGGAGCCTCAGACCAGGAGGAGGAGGAGTTGGCATCCTAGAGTCAGCATCCCAGTTTCACTGGCCTTCAGCTGGAGTCTTAGTGACACCTCTGAACCTCAGTTTCCTCCTCTGGAAAATGGAGCCATTCCTATCAAACATACAGAGTTGTTGGGAAGACCAAACAAAACCTTTATTTATGTATATTAAAACATTTTATTTTTCTTCTGTGTAGGCAACGTTTAATCACTTTCATAGGCTCTACAATGATTTTTTTCTGATATGAGGAGAAAAATTAAAACATTTTTCTATTTTTTTATTTATTGAATTTTAATAAGAGTTTATTTGAGCCAAACTGGTGACTTATACGGGAGCAAGATCTTAAATGCTCCCAAAAGCATTTTTAAATTTTTTATTTATTGATTTTTTAGAATAGGGGACATACAAGAGACAGCCAATCAATGGTTCTCTCTCATCATTAATGATTCTCTTTCCCTCTCCCTTCCTCTCTGAAATCAATAAAGATACATATTTTTTAATATATTTTATTGACTTTTTACAGAGAGAAAGGGAGAGAGATAGAGAGTTTGAAACATCGATGTGAGAGAAACATTGATCAGCTGCCTCCTACACACTCCCTACTGGGGATGTGCCCACAGCCAAGGTACATGCCCTTGACCAGAATCAAACCTGGGACCTTTCAGTCCGCAGGCTGACGCTCTATCCACTGAGCCAAACCGATTTCGACAAAAATTTTTTTAAAGAAAAAGAAAAAGATTGATTTGTTGTTCCACTTATTTATGCATTCATTGGTTGATTCTTGCATGTGTCCTGACCAGGGATTGAGCCCACAAACTGTGGGGTACCCAGACAATGCTCTAACCACCGAGCTACCCAGCCAGGGCCCGAAAGCGTTTTTGAAATGATGTCTCTGCTATGGAGCCACTGGTTTGCTGGAGAGTGCAGGCGCCGGTCTGTGGCTGCGCACGCGGCATCCAGACGGAACGCACTCCTTCGGCGCAGCCTCCGCTGCTCCCTGCAGGCTGGCCCCCTGCGCTCGCTTTCTGTGACGGTCTCGGTCACATGCCCCTGACCAGAATCGAACCCGGGACCTTTCAGTCCGCAGACCGACGCTCTATCCACTGAGCCACACCGGTTTCGGCAGGGTGAGTCTGTTTTGAAAAGAGCTTTGTTGAGGTAGAACTGACCTGCAATACACGGTATGTATGTCGTGTGTGTAATTTGGACATAAATACACGCCCGTGAAACCACCACAGTCAAGGTCAGGAAGATGCCTGCAGCCCCAAGTGCTCTCGTGGCCTCTGTCATCCCTTCCTCCTGCTTCTCCACCTCGCCCACCCTCACCCCCACCCAGACTGCGAGCCTGCTTCCCGTTGCTGTAGATTCCTCTGCATCTCCTAGGCCCACGATCAGCAAACTGCACACACTCATACACACACACCACACACGGACCAGTAGAGGATGCGGCTCTTTGGCCCCTTGAGCCAAAATACCACAAAATACCACAGCCTAGGCGAGTCTATTTTGAAGAAGTGGTGTTAGAAGGAGTTTAAGTTTAAAAAATTTCGTTCTCAAAAGAAATTTCAATCGTTGGGCTGTTGGTATTTGGCTCTGTGGACTAATGAGTTTGCCGACCACTGACCTAGGCTTTCACGCCTGTGAAATCATCCGCATGTTCTCACTGTGGCCTGGCTCCTTCCACTCAGTGTGACGGAGACTCCGCGTGGAGCTGTGTGTCTGAATAACTCATCCTATTTGTTGCCGAGTCATATGCAGTGGCCTGGGGCCCCCTGGGCTGACCCGGTCACTGCCGGTCACCTGGTTTGCTCCCGGTTGGGGCTGCTGTCGCACCGCCGCTGGGAGCCCCGTGGTCCTGGTGAACTGGGACACAGCTCTCACTTCTCCAGGGAGCACACCCGGAGGTGGGATGGCTAGGTCATGTGATAAAACATGTTTACCCTTTATTTATTTTTAAATATATATATTTTATTGATTTTTCACAGAGAGGATAGAGAGCTAGAAACGTCGATGAGAGAGAAACATCGACCAGCTGCCTCTTGCACACCCCCTACTGGGGATGTGCCCACAACCAAGGTACATGCCCTTGACCAGAATTGAACCCGGGACCTTTCAGTCCGCAGGCCGACGCTCTATCCACTGAGCCAAACCGGTTTCGGCATATTTACCCTTTAAGAGTGGTGTTGGAACAGGAGCATTTTCTTTCCAAACATTTATTTATTTATTTATTTTTAAATTAATTTATTTTTAAAATTGTTCCCTTTTATCAGATGTATTGAGGTGACACTGGTTAACAAAATTACACAGATTTCAGGTGCACAATTCCATACACGTCATCTGTACCCTGTATTGTATGGTCGCCACCCATGGAGTAAGCTTTTTTAAAAATATATTTTTAAACTTATTTCAGAGAGGAAGAGATAGAAACATCAATGAGAGAGGATTATTGATCAGCTGCCTCCTGCACACCCTACACTAGGGGTGTCAAACTCAATCAGAGAAGGGGCCAAAATCTAAAATCCAGCCTAAATCGTGGGCCGAATGGTTTACTGAACAGTCATAAACTGTCATTGTGATGGAAACGCAGCGGAGTGCAGTGATGACAGCGCGGTGTGGGCCACATTGCAAGGCCTGGCGGGACGGATTTGGCCCGCGGGCCTTGTGTTTGACACATGTGCCCTACACTGAGGACCAAGCCCTCAACCCAGTCATGCGCCCTGACTGGGAATGGAACCGTGACCTCCTGGTTCATAGGTTGATCCCCAACCACTGAGCCACACTGGCTGAGCTGGAGTAGGCACATTTTCAATGAGTAAAACGTCCTCAAACACTCCTCCGTAACAAACGAAAGAACGAGAACGAAAGCATACAAAAGAAGCACCCTCTCCTCACAGGATCTCCCCAGGAGGAGGCCAGTCCTGCGAGGTTCCCTCAGGCCTGGGACCTCCTGGCCCCGCCCTGTGGCTGCGCGAGGGAGGGACGGCTGGTAGGAGACTGTGCCGTCCCCTCGAGCTGGCAACTCCCTGCAGAGGGCCTCAGCTGCTCTCCTCGAACACCCGCGTGCTTGCCGTTCCGGCCAGGAGGACTCTGCCATGGGTGCTGGGAGCATCACTTAATTCCTCTGAAGTCAAGCTGCTCCGGACCCCAGACTTCCACGCAGGGTGCATTCACGCTCAGCGGCTCAGGGCCCCCGTGTCTGACCTTGTACAAAGATGTGGGATTCTTGCCGAAGCCGGTTTGGCTCAGCGGTAGAGCGTCGGTCTGCGGACTGAAAGGTCCCGGGTTCGATTCCGGTCAAGGGCATGTACGTTGGTTGCGGGCACATCCCCGGTTGGGGGTGTGCAAGAGGCAACTACTCGATGTTTCGCTCTCATCGACGTTTCTAGCTCTCTCCCTCCCTTCCTCTCTGTAAAAAAAATCAATAAAATATATTAAAAAAAAAAAAAAAAAAGATGTGGGATCCCCCCTGGCACCGATGTTTAAGGGGGCCCTCTGGCCCTGGCTCACCTGACAGGCCCTCTGTTCAGCCTGCGAACCCCAAGGCTCCAAGACCATTTCCAGCCACACTTCGGTGCAGGCATCTTGGTTCAGACTGGCTGTTCCAACCCCAGACCCAGTCTCCGCAGGCTTTGCTGATCCCTGGGAGCCCCAGATCACGGCTCCAGCCGTGCGCCTCCCGTTTCCCAGCCTCCACCCTCCGAGCTTCCCGCCCGAGCCCGGAGGACACACAGCCCCTTCCCGGGGCCTTTAAACAGCGCCTCTTCCCCGCGGTGGGGGACCGAGCCGCAGTGACAGCCCGGCTCCCTCCTCCCTGCACCGCCCACTGCTCCCCCCACAGCCTGCCCCGCCACCCTCCCCAGCTCTGAAATGCCAGCGGCCCTTGGCACACAGTTCCTGGGTCGCTGACGAGGAAGTCTCTCTGGTTCCTGCTCTCACAGGGGGAGCGGAGGGCCGGGTCTCCCAGGCGCTGACTCGGGCGCTGGGAGGACGGGTGGCTCAGTGGGGGGTTCCATGCAGTGGCCGGGTTTCTCTCGGTGTGAATTCAGACCAAACATGCCTCAGACCGCAGGATGAATTTCCTTCTGAAAGCACCTGGCCCTGTCTTCTGTGCATGTGTGTGTGGGGGGGTCTGTGTGTGAGCATGTGTGTGTGTGTGAGTTTGTGTGAGTGTGTGTGTGTAACTGTATGTGTGTGAGTGTGAGTCTGGGTGTGAGCATGTGTGTGTGTGTGAGTTTGTGTGAGTGTGTGTGTGTAACTGTATGTGTGTGAGTGTGTGTGTGTGTGTGAGCATGTGTGTGTGTGTGAGTTTGTGTGAGTGTGTGTGTGTAACTGTATGTGTGTGAGTGTGTGTGTGTGTGTGAGTGTGTGTGTGTGAGTGTGTGTGTGTGTGGTGTATGTGGTATGAGTGGTGTGTGTATGTGTGTGTGGTGTATGTGTGTGGTGTGTGTATGTGTGTGTGGTGTGTCTGTGTGTGTGAGTGTGTGTGTGTGAGTGAGCATGTGTGTGGTGTATGTGGTATGTGTGAGTGGTGTGTGTATGTGTGTGGTGTGTGTATGTGTGGTGTGTGTATGTGTGGTGTGTGTGTGTGTGTGGTGTGTGTGTGTGTGTGTGGTGTGGTGTGTGTGTGTGTGGTGTGTGTGTGTGTGTGGTGTGTGTATGTGTGTGGTGTGTGTATGTGTGTGTGTGTGGTGTGTGTGTGTGGTGTGTGTGTGTGGTGTGTGTGGTGTGTATGTGGTGTGTATGCGGTGTGTGTGTATGTGTGTGGTGTGTGTATGTGTGTGTGTGGGTGGTGTGGTGTGTGGGGGTGGTGTGTGTGTGTGTCCCTGGCTGCAGCAGGGTCAGAGGGATCGGTGACCTGGCCCCGCAGGCTGCTGGCCCAGCGGTGCCCGCGGTCGGGGCTGTGTGTGTCGCTGAGCGGCCACCCCTCAGGCTGTGCTTCTCCTCAGGCTGTGCTTCTCCTCAGGCTGTGCTTCTCCTCAGGCTGTGCTTCTCCTCAGGACCAGGCTCCGCCCGGCGCCGATGGAGGCCCTGCGGCCGCTCCCCATCCAGGGCGGCCGCGGCTGCGATGGCCAGTGAGCCGGGAGCCGGACGGTGAGAGGACAGAGCCGCTCCCATCCACGGCTGCGATGGCCAGTGAGCCGGGAGCCGGCCGGGCAGCGGACAGAGCCGCTCCCATCCACGGCTGCGATGGTCAGTGAGCCGGGAGCCGGCCGGGGAGCGGACAGAGCCGCTCCCATCCAGGGCTGCGATGGTCAGTGAGCCGGGAGCCGGCTGGGGAGCGGACAGAGCCGCTCCCATCCAGGGCTGCGATGGTCAGTGAGCCGGGAGCCGGCCGGGGAGCGGACAGAGCCGCTCCCATCCACGGCTGCGATGGCCAGTGAGCCGGGAGCCGGCCGGGGAGCGGACAGAGCCGCTCCCATCCACGGCTGCGATGGCTAGTGAGCCGGGAGCCGGCCGGGAGCGGACAGAGCCGCTCCCATCCAGGGCTGCGATGGTCGGTGAGCCGGGAGCCGGCCGGGGAGCGGACAGAGCCGCCAGGCCAGAAGACAATCCGGAAGCCCTGGGCCGGCCGGACGGCGGCTCTAACGCTGCACAGTCTGAGGGAGCAGAGGCTCAGGCAGTGTCTCCGGACGCAGCTGGTTCCATCGTAAAGTGGCTCCGTTCACATATTTTAAAATGTTTCATTAATTGATTTCTAGAGGAGGAGGAGGGAGGGCTCTGTTGCTCCCCGCATGTGTGCGTTCGGTGGTTGGTTCTGGTGCGGCCCTGGCCGGGATCGAACCTGCCGTGCTGGTGTACCGGACGGCGCTCCAACCCCCGAGCCGCACGGCTCAAGCAAACCCACAAACATGCTTCGGACCTTTGTTGTGCGGACACTCCAAACCGCAAGCTCCCAGCCCCTCGCGGGGCTCTCCCGGGCCTCCTGCGGGCACGGCCGGCTGAGTCACGGCCATCGCGCCTGACCCGCCTCAGCCGGTCCCCCAGGGGCCGGGCGGCGGTGCTCGGGCTGAGATTCCTCACCGTCCACACCGCGGCCTCTCGGGGCCTCCTCCCAGCCGGAGGCCTCCGGGGACTCGGAAGCCGCGGGGCAGGCCAGGGAGCAGCTGAGACCAAACGCGAAGGGAGACGCTCCTGCGCGGCCGCGGGCAGCAGCCGGGGAGGCCAGGGGCTCCCATCACAGCACCGACGCCGTGTCCAGGAGGCCTGGTCCTCACCGGGGCCTGCCCGGCGCGCAGGCGGGGCCGGGAGCCGGCAGGCAGGGCGGGTGGGGTGCGGTGAGGTCTTTACGCCCCTTCCCCTGGGGCTTCGGTCACCGGGCTCTGCCCGCCCCCAGCCCTTCCCCAGGCACCGGGACGTCCCGCCCCTCGCCCGCCAGGCACAGGCCTGCCGACGACCCCCTCCCACAGCCCAGCGCCCCGTCTCCCCTCTTTGGTGAAGAGGCCCTTCTGAAAGCCTCCCGGCGCCAGTGGGAGAGCCCGCCCTGCCCCCGGACCTGGCCGTGCGCGGGGTGTGAAACAGAAGTGGCCCAAAGAGCAGCCTGTGTCCCCGTCCTCAGCCTTGGAGCCTCCGGGGCCCGGGCTCCCGGTCTGTCCCTGAGAGGCAGGGTCACGGCTCTGGGTGACCCAGCGGGTCCTGAGGACACGCCAGCCTGGCCTCCCGCCGGCCACTCAGTGGCGCCACGGACGGTCCTCTGGGGTCGCCGTGCTGGGGGCTGTGGCCTGGTCAGCATTGCACCGGGGCGTCCGCCAGCAGTGCCGGCCCGGGGCTCAGGGGTGAGCCGAGCTGGGAGCAGCAGGTCAGGGACCTCAGCCTGCGCCTCGGCTGGCCCCCTGCCTAACGGATGGGCTCGCTCAGCGGGGGCCTGCGTTCCCCCCCCCAAACAAAGGACAAGTCTCAGGATCCCTGACAGATGTCGTTCTGTCCCCGTGAGGCTGCTTCAGCCTGGGGCTGGAGTCAGGCTTCTGGGTTCAAACCCCAGCTCCCGGCTGGGAGACCTGGGCAGGGTGCTTACCCTCCCTGTGCCCCCGTCTCCTCTCCCGTGAAATGGGGAGAACAGTAACCTGCCTCACGGGGTGGTTAGAGTGAAAGGGGGAAATAAAGCCAGTCCACGGGGAGCTTCACAAAAACAGCCAACGCAGGGCTTGGCATGGGCGGTGAGCAACAATGGCAGCTCTTTTACTAGGATAACAATGAACATTTTTTTTTATTATTTTTTAATATATATTTTATTGATTTTTTTACAGAGAGGAAGAGAGAGGGATAGAGAGCTAGAAACATTGATGAGAGCCGAATCCGGTTTGGCTCAGTGGATAGAGCGTCAGCCTGGGGGCTGAAGGGTCCCGGGTTCAGTTCTGGTCAAGGGCATGTACCTGGGTTGCGGGTGCATCCTCAGTAGGGGGTGTGCAAGAGGCAGCTGATCGATGACTCTTTCTCATCGATGTTTCTAACTCTCTACCCGTCTCCTTTCCTCTCCTCTCCTCTCTGTAAAAAAATCAATAAAATGTATCTTTTAAAAAAGAAAAGAAGCCGAAACCGGTTTGGCTCAATGGATAGAGCGTTGGCTTGGGGACTGAAGGGACCCAGGTTCGATTCCAGTCAAGGGCATGTACCTTGGTTGCGGGCACATCCCCAGTAGGGGGTGTGCTAGAGGCAGCTGATCGATGACTGACTCTCATGATTCTCTCTCATCGATGTTTCTAGCTCTATATCTCTCTCCCTTCCTCTCTGTACAAAATCAATAAAATATATTTTTAAAAAAAGAAGAAAGAAAGAAAAAGAAAAAAAAAGAAAAGAAAAGAAACATCGATGCACACCTGCTACTGGGGATGTGCCCGCAACCAAGGTACCGGTACATGCCCTTGACCAGAATGGAGCCTGGGACCTTTCAGTCCGCAGGCCGATGCTCTATCCCACATGTGTCAAACACAAGGCCCGCGGGCCAAATCCGTCCCTCCAGGCCTTGCAATGTGGCCCGCACCGCGCTGTCATCACTGCACTCCGCTGCGTTTCCATCACAATGACAGTTTATGACTGTTCAGTAAACCATTCGGCCCGCGATTTAGGCTGGATTTTAGATTTTGGCCCCTTCTCTGATTGAGTTCAACACCCCTACTCTATCCACTGAGCCACACCGGCTAGGGCCACAATGAACGTTTGACGGAAGCCTGCGTGCTATGAGATACAATGAGAGCAGCTCCTGAGTTCTCACACCCCCTGGGAAGCCCGCCGGCCTGCTGTCCCGATGAGGAAACAGGAGCCGAGTGGTTTGGACCCGCTCCGGCCGCGGCCCCGCTGCCCGGTCCCTGCAGCACCGAGGCCCCGGGACCCGCCCTCAGAGCCCGGCTATCCGCCCTGCAAGCACCTGGCGGGCAGCAGCCCATCCGGACCGCCCGGTGTCTGCGGCCGGACTTGGCTCCTGGGGAAACCGCGAGGCGCTGGCCACAGAACAGGTTTCCTGGCGCGTCCGCCTGTCTGGCCCGGGAGCACTGGGCGTGGAGTTTGGATCGGATTTCGGCTGGTTTGTCTGACTCCGCTGGGCATTCTTAGGGGAGAGCAGAGGGGAACCTCAGGCTGCGTGGGGTGAGCGCGCCCTCTGCCGGCCACGAGGAGGCGGCGCGCCCGGCTCCATCCGGCCCCGCTTCCTGCGGATGTTTTCTTGCCTCGTGGGGAAAGGTTCTGGGGAAGGAACCTGCCGGGTGATCTGATCAGGAGCGCCCACTGGGAAGGTGGGCAGTCGCGCCCCACGCACATGGCTTTTTAAGTCAAATGTTATCTTTGTCTTAAGCAAGCCCTGTCTCTTGTTTCTGTGCATCTGGGTAACACACCTTTGAAATAAGCAAAACCGCCCTCTGTCTGGAGAGCACACCATCTTGTGCATTTTCCTGTAATCCAACCCCCACCTTGCTCTCTCTGGTTCCACGTAAACTTCTTTAATCACGATGCATGAAAGAAGCTGCAAACAGCCATTCCGAGGAGCATTTGAGATCTGCGTCCAACAATTGTCATCAGTTTAGTGCAAATAAAAATTAGTTTGAAACAAAGATTTTCTAGCCGGGACCGGTTTGGCTCAATGGATAGAGCGTGGGCTTGGGGACTGAAGGGACCCGGGTTCGATTCCGGTCAAGGGCATGTACCTTGGTTGCGGGCATATCCCCAGTAGGGGGTGTGCAAGAGGCAGCTGATCGATGACTCTCTCTCATCGATGTTTCTAACTCTCTATCTCTCTCCCTTCCTCTCTGTATAAAAATCAATAAAATATATTTTAAAAAAACACACAAAGATTTTCTAAATCGATTTGAGAGAGGGAGGTGGGGAGATAGCGATTTGTTGTTCAACTCATCCCTGCATTCATTGGTTGCTTCTTGGATGTGCCCTGATCGGGGATCGAACCTGCAGCCTTAGCACATCAGGAGGATGCTCTAGCCCTGAGGTCGGAAAACTGCGGCTCGAAAGCCACACGCGGCTCTTTGGCCCCTTGAGTGAGGCTCTTCCACAAAATACCACGGCCCGGGCGAGTCTATTTTGAAGAATTGGCGTTACAAGAAGTTTAAGCTTAAAAAATTAGTCTCTCAAAAGAAATGTCAATCTTTGTACTGTTGATATTTGGTTCTGTTGACTAATGAGTTTGCCGACCACTGCTCTAGCCAACTGAGCTATCTAGCAAGGTCCAAAAGAATTCTTATAAAAATTCCTTACAGGTTTGGCATAGAAACATCAATGATGAGAGAGAATCATTGATTGGCTGCCTCTTGCATGCCCCCCACTGGGGACTGAGCCTGCAACCCAGGCACATGCCTTTGACTGGAAATGAACCAGGGACCCTTCAGTCCACAGGCTAATGCTCTAGCCACTGAGCCACACCAGTTAGGGCTGTTTTTATTTTTAATTGAATTCAGAGAGGAAGAGAGAGAGAAGCATCAATGATAATAGAGAATCTTGGGTGTCAGGGCATATCCAAGACGCAACCAATGAATGCAGGGATGAGTTGAACAACAAATCGCTATCTCCCCGCCTCCCTCTCTCAAATCGATTTAGAAAATCTTTGTTTCAAACTAATTTTTATTTGCGCTAAACTGATGACAATCGTTGGGAAGCATGGTCTCAAATGCCTCCTGATTGACTCCCACTCTGCAGATCTAGCCCACCATCCGGGCTTGTGCCCTGACTGGGAATTGAACCATGACCTCATGGTTCATAGGTCAACCGACGCTCAACCGCTGAGCCCTGAGCTGTGAAGGCCGGGCAGGGAGGGTTTTTGAACGGAACGCAGCGACACCTGTCGGCCAGGTTGGAAACTATCGGCTCAAGGTACGTAGCTTGCAGTCTGAATGTCAGACGCAGTGGCATCTGTAGAATGATGTCACGACTTTGTGAAAATGGGTTATGGCAGTTCTGATAAAAACCAAGTATCTTGCAAAAATAGTGTGGACAGTGAACAAGGTGGTGACGCCCAATCGAATTCCAAGGTCTGAGCAGCTGCCTAGAGCCTACTCATCCCATTAGTATTTATGATTTTTAAGAAGGAATTCCCTGGCTGGGCCGCTCAGCTGGTCCTGAGACACCAAGGTTGTGAGTTCAGTCCCGGGTCAGGGCACATACAAAAAGCAACCAATGAATGCATCAACAAGTGGACAGCAAATAGATGTTTCTCTCTCTCTCTCTCTCTCTCTCTCTCTCTCTCTCTCTCTCTCCCTTTCTCTCTCTCTCTCTCTCCTTTTCTCTCTCTCTCTCTCTCCCTCCCTTCCTCCCTCCATTCTACTCCCTCTCTTTCTCTAAAATCAACTAAAAAAGGGAACTAAAATATTATTTTTCCTTTCAATCTTAGTGCATTTTTCAAGCAGCTACTAAGTTGTTGGGCCACACATACTTATTAGTTGTTTTGACCTAACTATTTACTAAATATAACTGTTATGTGTTTTATATTTTTTTAATATATTTTATTGATTTTTTTACAGAGAGGAAGAAAGAGGGATAGAGAGTTAGAAACATTGATGAGAGAGAAACATCGACCAGCCGCCTCCTGCACCCCCCCCCCCCCCACTGGAGATGTGCCCACAACCAATGTACATGACCTTGACTGGAATCGAACCTGGGATCCCTCAGTCTGCAGATGACGCTCTATCCACTGGCCACACCGGTTTCGGCAGGTGTTTTATTTTTTGGAGTGTGTGTGTGTGTGTGTGTGTGAAAGGAGATGCTTAATGCTGGCAGCTGAAAAAACTACTGAGTCATGGAAGTCACCTTGAACCAGAAAGCCTGGGTCTCTGCAGGATGCTCTTTACAACTTCAAGTTGTCCTAAGCAAGTCCAAGAGATCCCTCCTGTTTCCCAGGTGAGTCAAAAAGATTAACTCATACCCGAGCCCACCCAGTGTCCCCAGAGGTGGGGGGGGGGGCAATGAAATTCAAACTGTTCCAACTGGGTCTGTGTGACTCTCAAAGGCAAACTGCCACCCCCCCTCCAGTCCATTCGGATTTGTCCCGACTGAGGGGAGGGCAGGCTGGGGGCTGGAGCCTGTGCCTCATGGTGTTTGTGCCTCATGTTCGGAGAAGCAGGGCGGGCTCCTGAGGTTCCCTCGTTCAGTGCCAGCCGGATCCAGGCCGGACCGCAGCCTGCGTGTGTCCGCTCCCCCTCCAGCTCCCGGAGGCTCTCCCCGCCCCACTGCCGGCCCCTCAGCCAACCCGCCTCGGTCCGGTCCCCGCAGGGCTGGCCGCCGGCTGCAGGAGTCACTGAGCCCACCCTTCCCGCCCCCCGAGGCGAAGGGCCCAGGGGCAGCCTCCGGGCAGGACACGCCAAGCTGGGGACCCAGGGGCCAGGGAAGGATGGCACACACCACCCGCCCTGCCGGGCCGGAGCAGCAGTCCTGGGAGCGAGCTGTCTGCCCCCAAAGCTGCTTGCACTGCGGGGAGAAGGCAGTGGAGGGAAGATGGGGCCCTCCTCTCCTCCATCTCCTCTCCTCCATGGTCACCCCCGCCGTCAGACTGGGGGGTGGGGTAGTGAGCGGCCACTCAGGCCCCTGAGCCTGCTCTCCCTCCGCAGAACGGGGAGAATCACACCACCGGCTCCCTAACGGCCTGAGGGACGAAGGCTTAGCGCACAGCGAACAGGGGGGCACTCAGCGACAACGTTGTAAGTCACCCAACAAGCATTTCTTTTTTTTAAAAAAATGTATTTTATTGATTTTTTTACAGAGAGGAAGGGAGAGGTTTAGAGAGAAACATCGATCAGCTGCCTCCTGCACACTCTCCACTTGGATGTATGCATCCAAGGTACATGCCCTTGACCGAAATCGAACCTGGGACCCCTCAGTCCCCAGGCTGATGCTCTATCCACTGAGCCACACTGGTCAGGGCACCTGCTATGTGGGCGAGGCCTCGTCCGGGCCTGGAGGGCCCTGCCCCGGCCTCCTCTCGCAGAGGACGGCCGTGATCACCGATGGGACACGTGAGTCGCCAGCACGCTGTCCCCCAGGAGGTGCTGGGAGCCACCTGGTAACTTTAAATCTTTGGGGAGTAAAGCGTGTAAAGTAAACCGCCAGAAGTAAAAAGAAACAGGCGAAATTCACCTTTCTCATGTGTAATGTTAAAATGGTTTAAAATGTAAAATTTCCCCTAATAGAGCCAAACTGTTACCATGTCAGCCAGTGGCTCAGCCACCTTCCCAGGCTCAGTGGCCTCAGGTGGCCGTGCTCCTGGGTGGGCAGCGCGGTAGTTGGGTGACAGGGGCACCAGGTGTGCAAGTGGCCAGACTGAGGGAGACAGCTCTAGTATCACCTTTAACCCCCCACCCCCCGACCTCTGACCTCACCTGTGGCAGGGCCAATGGCACCTTCTGCCTCCTCCGAGGCCAGGCAGCAAAGGCCCTGTTCTGAGCTCGGCCACTGGACACGCTGCAGGTTCTGTCTGGGCTTTCCCGGAGGAGGAGAGAGGGGTGCGGGTGTGAGGGTGAGTTTCTGCTAAGGGCTGGGGCTTGGGGGAGAGGAGGAAAAGTCTTTATTTAAAATATTGCTATTTTTAGAGTCAGAGGTATGGAAGGGGAGTGGAATGACGATTCTCGGGGAAAAGGAGAGAGGGGGATGCGGGAAGAGACTGAACATAAACTGTGCACCTATGGATGAGGACAATGGGGGGTGGGGAAAGGGCAGAGGTGGGGTGGGAACCTGATGGAGGGGGGGAAATATGAGGAACTTTTGTAATAATATGAACAATAAAGATTTATTTTTAAAAAATAAATAAAATAAAATGTTGCTCTTTTGTTCATTGCAGATGTTTGGCGTTAATTAAAAGTTTATCTTATTGTGTTATGTGTCATACAGCTCACCCCTCTAGAGCACACAGTTCAGAGTTGTGTGCCATCATCCAGTCAATCTTAGACCCGTGGTCGGCAAACTGCGGCTCGCGAGCCACATGCAGCTCTTTGGCCCCTTGAGTGTGGCTCTTCCACAAAACACCACGGCCTGGGCGAGTCTATTTTGAAGAAGTGGCGTTAGAAGGAGTTTAAGTTTAAAAAATTTGGCTCCCTTGTCCTGTTGCTATTTGGCTGTTGACTAATGCGTTTGCCGACCACTGGGTTAGAACATTTCCATCATCGCCAAGGGAATCTCTTGCCTATTAAGGGCTACTCCCTGTTTCCTGTCTCCGGCCTGCACCGGCCTTCCCCCCGCCTGTGGGGACAGGTCATACGAATGGAATCACACGAGATGCAGCCTTTTGCCGGCTTCCCTCGCTCACACCACGTCTTCAGGGCCACCACGTTGTATGGGCACTTCCTTCCTTTTCAATTGGCCAATGACATACCAGTGCATGGAGGGACCCGTTTTATTCACCCCCTTACACAGGCATGGAGTCTATGTTCCCCACTGGGAATAGTGCTGCTATGGACATTCACGTTCAAGTTGTGTGGACCCATGTTTTTAGTGCTTTTCGGTTTTGCATTCATTTCAACTTTTAAGTACATTGTGAAAAACTATTATTTTTCTTGATTACTGAATTTTTTTGGTTCCCCTTTAAAATATGCGCCTGAGTCAAGTGTCCGACTGGCTTCATCCTGTTCCACCCGAAAGTCTCGTCCCTCGTAGCTGCTTACCTCTCAGAGCCCGAGCCTCAGTTTCCCTCTGTGGAATGGGGGTGACTCCTGTGCCCGCTCACGGCTCCTGGGGGTGCAGCGAGGCGATGGCGGGGTTACAGCCTGGCCCCGCCCTGAGACGCGGGAGACTGAAGTCCAGCTTTTCCCACCGGGAGGCCTGGGTCAGGCCGGGGGGGGGGGGGGGGGGGTACGTCCAACACGGCTGTGGCCTGGCCCTGCCGTTGGGGAGAGCTGGCCCACCTGCTAACACTCCCTGCTGCTTCTGTCTCCAAGAGAAGCCTGCTGCTTTGCGTTCCTGCCTCAGCCTGACCCCTACAAGCAGGCTGGGGGGGGGGGGGGGGGGCGATGCCGCTCAGCGCGGCCTCTGGGCCCCGGCTGCCCCCCCCCGGCTCCGGCCGCCGCCTCCCCCACCCGCTCTGCCCGCTCGGGCCGCGGCGGGCCCGGCGGGCGGCTTGGGCTGCGCTGCAGGGTGAAGTCCAAAGTTCAGTCCCCGCGAGGCCTCGGATAAATATGAACCTGGAGAATTCCCCCGGCCCAATGTAAACAGCGGGCAGGGCTGCTTCACCGCGCAGGCCGGGCCGGGGGCCGGGGGCACCGCGGGCTCGGGAGTGGGCTCGGGGCCGGGGCGCCAGGAGCGCGGTGCCCCCGCCGCCGGCTCACGGGCGGGCGGGCGGACGGCCAGGCGCGGGAGGCCGGCCGCGTGGCCGGGCGGCGGAGCCATGGTGGCCAAGCTGAGCCAGCTGCAGGCCGAGCTGCTGGCCGCCCTGCTGGAGTCCGGCCTCAGCAAGCAGGCGCTGCTGCAGGCCCTGGGCGAGCCGGGGCCCTACCCGCTGGCCGGGGACGGCGCGCTGGGCAAGGCGGAGGCCGGCGGCCGCGGGGAGCTGGCCGCGCTGCCCAACGGGCTGGGGGCGGCGCGGGGCTCCGAGGACGAGACGGACGACGACGGCGAGGCCTTCACGCCGCCCATCCTCAAGGAGCTGGAGAGCCTCAGCCCCGAGGAGGCGGCCCACCAGAAGGCCGTGGTGGAGAGCCTGCTGCAGTAAGACACCCCTGCCCTCCACCACCTCCCCCGGCCCCGGCCCCGGCCCCGGCCCCGGCCCCGGCCCCAGGCCGTAGCCAGGGGTGGGGAAGGGGCCCGGAGCTCAGGCCTCCGGGAGCCGCCTCCCCAGGAGCCGCCGTCAGCCGGGACTGGGGAAGCCGGGCCCAGGGAGCCAGGGGGAGCAGGTCACAGGCCTCTTGGGCCCGAGAAGAGGGGCCGTGGGACTCAGCCACCCGCTCTGTCCATGCCCCAGGCCTGACCTCCGGGCAGCACTCGGACGGCCAGCTCCGATGGGAGGGCAGCTCGGGGCTTTGGGGCCTGGTCGCTGGGGAGGCGCAGTCAGCCCGGTCTCTTACCTGAGGGAGAGGCAGCCTCCAGGCAGGGGCTGTGTCCTCCAGCTCAGCCTCAGGCCCAGCCTCACCGCAGGCGCCATCCGGGGCCTCCCGCCCTGTGCCCCCCCACCGGCTCCCCGGCTCCCAGAGCACCGAGCGGGTCTGAGCCGAGGCCTCCCCTCTCCTCAGCAGAGCGAACTTGGTTACTTATTACCCACAGGCTTTATTATTTCTCTTTTGTTTTATAAATTTATAAACGGCGAAAGGCTCTGATAAGGCCTGTGATCATTAACTTGTAGGGATGGCGGCCTGGGAAGGCCCGGGCCAATGAACCTCCCACCCAGCGGGGTGGGGGATGGGAGCGCGGGGTGGGGGTGGTGGTGGGGGGCAGGGGCTGTGAGGACGCCCCCTTCCCGAAGGCCCCGCAGCCCCCATCCTAAGAGCTGGGCGCGCTGAGGGCTCACCCTGAGGCTGGGCTAATGCTGAGATGCAATCTGGGAGGAAGCGAAGGGTAAGTCTGCTTCTCAGATGAGGAAACTGAGGCCAGAGAAGGGGAGCAGCTTGATTAAGGCCACCCAGCGGGACCTCACACTGTCAAGTCCTCTCAATCCCCAGCCTGGGGGCCGGCCAGCCGGGTGAGGAGGGGTTCTGGGGAAGAGTCGCAAGACACTCTCCAGGAGCCATTTCCCTCCTGTCCAAGGTCCTGATCCCAGTTCAGAGTGGGGGAGGGCTCGCCCCGCCTGGGAGGCCTCAGGGGTGAGGACCGGGATGGGGGGCAGGGGGGCACAGAGCCCCCTGACTTGGCAGGAAGTGGAGGGCAAAGGGCCCTGCTGGGCTGCAGGGGAGGGGCAAAGGGTCAGGCAGGGCCGGCCCAGGGTGAGGGCAGCTGGGCTGGGGCTGGGGCTGGGGCCGGGGCTGGGCCAGACCTGCCAGGACCCCCATGGGAATGGGGGCTTTCGGGCAGGAGTGGGAGACGGGGTGCCAAGGGCCTTCTTACCTGGCTGGGCGGGGCCTCTTGCTCAGCAGTCCTTTGGTGGGTGGTGGGTGGGGGAGGCTTGATCCACGGCACTTGAGGGGGGAGCAGGGGTCAAAGTGCTCCCTGGGACCAGCCGAGGCCTGGAGGCTGAGGGCCAGAGGGGGCGCTGAGAAAGAGGAGACGGGAGAGGACCCAGGGAGGATGGGGAGACCTGGGGAAGCCAGCTGCGCAGAGGAGTGGAGGAAAGGGGCCGGGAGAGTGAGGCACCCCAAGCTGAGCCCAGGCTGGAGTGCTCCCTGCCGCCCAGATTGGGTTTTCTTTAATGCTAACAGCATGCTATTTACTTTCCATTTAAATTTGAGATGTTGCTATAAATTATCAACCAGCTCCTTGTTCCTGCGGAGTTTATAACTAACTACCGGGTTACTTATTGTTCAGGTAACAAAGGGCCTGAAGCCACCCTTAGGGGACAGAGTGGGGCCTGTGGTCTCAGTGGGCAGAGAGGGCTGGGGGACCCAGAGGAAGCCTGGGTGGAGGACTCCGGTGGAAGTCGCTCTCTGGGGAGACAGTGGTGGGAAGAGACAGGTGGGTCCTGGCCCAGGTCTCCCAGGTGCCCTGTGCTTGAGGCCACCGCACATCTCCACCCTCAGCTCCCTGGGTGACCTTGGGCAAGTCTCTTCCTGGCCCTGCCTGGACACTGACTGGAATTCAAACTCCGGGCCCTGACTCCTGACCTCTTTCCGAGGGACTGCCTCCCCCCACCCACCTTCCTCCAGTTACGCTCACTCTGCTGGCTCCCACCTCAGGGCCTGTGCACACGCTGCTCTGTCTGCCTGGAACCCTCTGTCCAGCTCTTCCCATGGCCATTTCCTTCCCGGCCTTTTGCTGAAGTGTCACCTCCTCAGGGAGGCCCTCCCTGACTGTCCCAGTCACTCTCCAACCACCTTCCTTTACTTTCTCCTGGCCCTTACCATTCCTTGGTTTTCTGTCTTCTGCCATGAAAACAGAAGCTCTTCAAGGGCAGGTTCTGTGCCTCGTTCAGCTCTCTCTCCCTTCCTGTCCAGCCCACGCAGCGCGAATGGACGAGTGGCCAGGATTCTGAGGCCCTGGGGCACCTGCTGCTCTGGCCGCGGGGGGAGCCTGGTCCGGGGGCTCCTGCCTGGGTGTCCTCCTGGTCCTCCTGTCCCTGAACAGCTCACACCTCAGCCTGGAAGGACTATCCTCTCCACTGGGCAGTGCCGACGCACTGGGACCCAGGAGTTCAGTGGCCACGGGGGATGTCCCTGACTGAGGCCAGCCTGCCTGGGTTCGAATCCCAGCCCCCCAACTCGAGCGCAGGCAGGTCATTTCCCTTTTCCGAGCTCCAGTTTCCTCTGCAAGTGGAGGTGGCATGATAACATGGGTGTGCATACGTGGCGATGGACCCGTTTTACATGATAACATGGGTGCGCATACACGGTAACGGACGGTGGCCATGGGAGTGGTCCCGTTTGACAGGTGAGCAAGAGAAGGCGCAGAGAGGCTAAGGGACTTGCCAAGGTCTTGCAAAGCAGCCAGGACTTGGACCCAGGTCCTCCCAGCCACACGCTCTGCACAGCACCCTCCCGTGATACGTTTTATCTCCCTCCTCACCCGCCCTAGGCCTCTGGCTGTTCAGCTTCACCATCACTCACTTCCACGCACTCCTCAGAGACAGAGGGGCTTAGGGACGTGTGACTCCTCTCCTCCTCCTGCGAGATATTTACTGTGAGCGCCGTATCACAGATGAGGAAACTGAGGCACAGGACAGCACAAAGCGACTGCCCCAGGCCCTGGGAGAACAGGCACAGCTGAGATCGCAGGCCGGCGTGGGGACTCCGCTCCCTCCACACCGGGCCTGCAGGGTGGCCTCCGCTGGCCGCCCTGAGACCCCGGGGCTGGGTCCCGGCTGCAGGACGATGCTCGTCACAATGCCCGCCGCTCACTGGGCGCTCCCTGCGTGCCAGCCCTGGGAGCGTCCACTCCTCCTGGAGACCGGTCCGCTCTCCCGGGCCGAGGCGGGCGGGTCTGCGCGTTGGCGGCGTGGGCGTGCACCCGCAGGGGCGAGGGGCGGCCTAACGCTGGAGCCTGCGAGGGTGGCAGTGGGGTGCCTGGGCCGGATTAACGCTGGAGCCTGCGAGGGTGGCAGTGGGGTGCCTGGAGCCTGGCCCCTTAGTTCTGAGTTAGAGAAACTGTCCTGAAGAGTCACATCCTTGGAGACTGAGTGTATGGAGTGTGTGTGTATGTGGGGGGGGTGTTCGGTGGGGGGGGGGGATGGGGAGGAAACAGAACAACAGAGAGACATGGAGACAGGAGAGGGAGAGAGACTGGGAGGGAGAGACAGATAGACAGACATAACACACACACAGGGCAGTGACAGTTAATCTTTCAGTTGAGCCAGGAGAGGCCTTGTTGAGAGCAAGACTAAGCTCATTCTGGAGAAGACAGGAAGAGGGGAGGGAGGAAGGGGGAAGGGAAGGAGGGGGAGGGTTGCTCAGGGGGGTGATGGCTGCAGTGGGGGAGGCGGGAGGCCACCAGCAGCCCAGCTCCGGGATCAGATAAGCGTGTTTGCCGTGGAGCACAGGCTGGACTTTGCACTCCGCCCTCCTGGTGTGCCTGGCACCGGAGGGGGGAGGGGGACAGGGAGGCTCCTGGGAGCCCGGGAGCAGGAGGGAGGAGCTGGCGGAGAGCCTGGGGGGTCTGGGCGAAGTGAAATATTCTTTATTTTTTTATATATATTTCTTTATTGATTTCAGAGAGGAAGGGGGAGGGATAGAGAGATAGAAACATCAACGATAAGAGAGAATCATTGATCGGCTGCCTCTTGCATGGCCCCCTCTGGGGATTGAGCTCACAACCCGGGTACGTGCCCTTGGGCGGGATAGAATCTGGGACCTCCCCGCCCCCCCAGTCTGCAGGCCGATGCTCTGTCCATTGAGCCAAACCAGCTAGGGCCAAAGTGAAATACTCCCCAGTCCCTTTGACCAGTGAGCTCACCTGTCTGAGCCTCGTTTCCTCACCCGTAAGGTGGACGTGTGAGTAGTACTGACTTCCTAAGGCAGTGGTCGGCAAACCCATCAGTCCACAGAGCCAAATATCAACAGCACAGCGACTGAAATTTCTTTTGAGAGACGAATTTTTAAACTTAAACTTCTTCCAACACCACTTCTTCAAAATAGACTCGCCCAGGCCGTGGTATTTTGTGGAAGAGCCACACTCAAGGGGCCAAAAAGCCGCGTGTGGCTCTTGAGCCGCAGTTTGCCGACCCCGGCCCTAAGGCAGCTGTCAGATTTAGATGGCCGGCGCCCGCCCAGGCCGAGCTCACAGCACAGACTCGGAAGCACTGGGCTCACGGCTGCGGTTCACCCAGACGGACGCTGCGACCAGCCCCCGGCCAGCTGTCCCTCCGGCCTCCGCCTGTGGGTGCTGGGCCGGAGCCAGCGCTGATGGAGGCTCTGCGTGCCCGCATGCAGAGGGCATTGCCGGGGACAGGCGGGCTGGGCCTCTGAGGACGGCGAGAAGGGCTGGGGACAGGCAGTGGTGAGCTTCAGAGCAGGGGGTGTTTGCGTTTCCTCTTTTAGAATTCGGTTTTAGATAGCACATATGCATGTGCTGGGCGTTATATAACATGTTACATAATTCTAAAAGCGTGGAGCAGGAAAGAAACTGCCCCCTCCCCGTCCTCAGCACGTCCCCCGAGGCACTGGGTCCCAGTTCCTGTGACCTTCGCCGTGCCCTGCACACACAAATGTGTAGACATTTCTCTCCCCAGGTTAATGTTCCGCGGCGGCACCGCCCGGAGGCCCGCACTTCGTTAACCAGCGCCCTCTTTGGTGGTTCCAATCTTTGGGCCACGTGGTGCCGAATCGCCTCCTACACAGGCCATTTGCCACATGTGCACACACCGCAGCCTCCGGTTCTAGAACAAACTGCTGAGCGAGGGCGTGAGCCCTGGGCTCTGGGCCCCGGCGGCCGGGGTTCCAATCCCAGTCCGTCTGGGCTCGGGGTCGGGCTGCCCTCCTCTGACCCGCATCTGGAAGAGAGGCCTGGGACAGGGAGGGCCGGCTGGCCGGAGCGGGGCAGGGAGAGAACACAGTGAGGCCTCTGGCCCGTCCGTTCCACAGTGACCAGGGGGCGGGAACACGGCCCACAGGGGCCTCAGGTCCCATCTCCCGGGAGAGAATCTCAGCCCCGGGAGGAGGACCTGGCGCCCAGACATCACGTTTTCCTGACAAGTCCTCCACCTCTGGCCCCGCCCCTGCACCTGAGGCTCGGAGACCCAGCGCTGCCCGGGTGTGGGGGCCCCGCCGCCCCGCCTGGGGTGGTGCAGGTTACAGGAGGCACATTCCTCTGTGATGTTTCCGGTAGCCTCACTGCTGGGCTGCCCGTGACCTTGGGCAAGAGATGCAAGTGAGCTGAAACCGGTGTGGCTCAGTGGATAGAGCGTCGGCCTGCGGACTGAAGGGTCCCAGGTTCGATTCTGGTCAAGGGCATGTACCTTGGTTGCAGGCACATCCCCAGTGGGGGGTATGCAGGAGGCAGCTGATCGATGTTTCTCTCATCAACGTTTCTAGCTCTCTATCCCTCTCCCTTCCTCTCTGTGGAAAATCAATAAAAAATATATATTTTTTAAAAAGAGATGCAAGTGACACAAGTGCCCTTAGCCTGGTGGCCCGGACCGTAAATGAGAGAATCCCATTTCTCTCCTTGTTTTCAGACCTAATTTTCCCCCTAGTTGGTCTCACTCATCCACCGATCCATCCCCCTACCCACCCAACCATCCACCCACCCACCCACCCACCCACCCATCCACTCATTCGTGGTGAGTTCATGCATTCCCCGAGGGCGGAATGGATGCCAGGCTGTGGGAATGAATGTCGGACGGCGCTGACAGTCTCTGTGGACAAGGCACAGCCACAAACGCAGTGCCAGTGGGAGAGGGCTCTGCAGAGGAGGCTCACCGGTGAGGCCCTCCCCATCAGGCCGGGCGCCCAGGGGAGCCTGTCCACATGTCCGTGGCCGTGTGTCTGTCACCGTTTCTAAACTGGCACCTGCTCTGTGTCTGCGGGGCTGGCTGGGCCTGTGACATGTTTCTCCCGTGGCTGCGCGTTGCATGTCCCTTCCCCCATCTGTGTGAGGTCCCTGTGTCCTGGCGTGAATCATACCTGAGTCAGGGGCTGCTTTCATTCACATCCCACCCCCAGTGTGGGCAGGGATCCTCGCACCCGGGCCCCCAGCCCTGCCTGCAGGGTCCCCCACTCCCACTGAGCAGGCCCTGCTCTTGTCCTGCCCAGGGAGGACCCGTGGCGCGTGGCCAAGATGGTGAAGTCCTACCTGCAGCAGCACAACATCCCGCAGCGCGAGGTGGTGGACACCACCGGCCTCAACCAGTCGCACCTGTCGCAGCACCTCAACAAGGGCACCCCCATGAAGACGCAGAAGCGCGCCGCCCTGTACACCTGGTACGTCCGCAAGCAGCGAGAGGTGGCCCAGCGTAAGTAACACCGCAGCCCGTCCTTCCGCAGGCGGGCTCCCCGCAGCTCGAGGGGGGCGGGGGGAGGGGGCGGCTTCCCACCCCGTTTCTCAGACCGCAGCTCAGGAGGATCAGCGGGACCCTCCAGCTTATTTTATTCTGCACAAGGCACTGTGGGGGAGGGAAGCGGGGCTGGTCCTGGGCGTCCATGATGGATAAGCGGGGCCCTGCCTTCCGGAGCTGCTGGCGGGAGGGAGAGACCGTGTGATACGTACGGGGAGACGTGTTCTGAAGCACAGGAGAGCAGCCGGAGCTGTACTCATGGCCCCCGAAGCTCATAGCACTGGCCGGGGCAGTGCTGCCAAAGTCTATTTCCACGTGTGGAGCTGGCGGCAGGGGAGAGGGGCAGGGCACAGGCGGGTTCACACCAGCCGTGTGGCCTTCAGACTCGGTCTTAACGTGCGGGTTGAATTTTGACGCATGGAGATTAGGGAAGGGTGTTCCGGGCAGAAGGAACAGCATGAGTAAAGGCTCAGAGGCGAGGCAGGTGCTCAGGGAATCCTCCCTTGCAAACCTGGGAAGACCTGGGCGCACTCCAATTCAGGGAGGGTGGACCTCCTCAGTCAGGCCTCCTCCCCCACCAGGTCCCAAGTGCACGTTCACACGTTTGAGCCTGTCTATGTGTAAAGTAATTTCTACTATTTCTTTTCATTAATTATCCAGCTTTTTAAAATATATATCTTTTAGTTTTTAGAGAGGAAGGGAGAGGGGGAGATAGAAACATCAATGATGAGAGAGAATCATTGATGGCTTTCTCCCGCACGCCCCCTTACTGGGAATCAAACCTGCAACCCAGCATGTGCCCTTGGCCGGAATCAAACCTGGGACCCTTCAGTCCACAGGCCAACGCTCTATCCACTGAGCCAAACCAGCTAGGGCAATCATCCAGCTTTTTAAAAGACAATGCACAGCCCTAACTGGTTTGGCTCAGTGGATAGAGCGTCGGCCTGTAGACTGAAAGGTCCCTTGATTCCGGTCAAGGGCATGTACCTTGGTTCGGGCACATCCCCAGTAGGGGGTGTGCAAGAGGCAGCTGGTCGATGTTTCTCTTTCATGGATGTTTCTAACTCTCTATCCCTTTCTCTTCCTCTCTGTAAAAAATAAAATAGATTTTAAAAAATAAAAATAAAAGACAATGCACACTTAGTTAAGAAGAAAAAATGTGAGAAAGACTTTACAATGAAAGTTAGATGCCCTTGACCTAAAGCAGTCGCAGCCTTGCAAACCCCCTCTGGAGTAATTTTAGGCACACGCTGGCCATACCCACAGGAACCTCCCTTCCTCCCGTTCATAAAATGCCCAGCAGCTGTCGGAGCCATGCCCCTGGCGGCCTGCTCAGGGATACGCTGCTGGGTCTTTTCTCTGCTGGCGAACAATGCACTTTGGGCTTTAGAATGCATCCCCGTCTGGAATGTTGAACATAGATCTGAATCTACTCAAGGAGACATGCTTCCATTTTCTACTCTGTGCGACATTAGAGAAATATTTAGCTCCCTGACCTTCACCTGTGAAATGGGATGGCATATGTGTCAAAAGGGGACAAATGCTGATGTTGCCTGGTGAGAGCAGAGCTTGGCTCAGTAGAAAAGTGTGCAGGGGTTGATTAGTGATGCCTGCCTTGGACACGGTTAGGAACATGGAGGCGCGTGTGCTGTGTGTCTGTCCTCACTGGATTAGGGGATTGCCAAGCTCCAGCTGTAAGCTGCTCTGACTGGGCCCCTGGGAATGAGAAAGCTTCAGGAGTGTGGCCAGCAGCTGAGGCGGGGAAGGCGGGAGGGGCTGGTGCTCCGCTCACAGCTGCCCGTGTCTGCAGAGTTCACCCACGCCGGGCAGGGGGGGCTGATGGAGGAGCCCACGGGAGATGAGCTGCCGACCAAGAAGGGACGGAGAAACCGTTTCAAATGGGGCCCAGCGTCCCAGCAGATCCTCTTCCAGGCCTACGAGAGGCAGAAGAACCCCAGCAAGGAGGAGCGGGAGGCCCTGGTGGAGGAGTGCAACAGGTAGGAGGCGGCGGGCGGCGGGGCTGGTTTGGTCTGGGCAGCGCAGGGCTGGGGAAGGGGAGGGTGGCTCTGGGTCCTGAGGGAGGGCCTCCCCCAGGCCCCCCGTCTCAACTTGGGCTCCGGGTCTAAAACCCAGCTCTATTTCTGACACACACACCCCAATCCAAGCAGTTTTGAGTGGATGTGCATCTCATTCATCCTCACTGCCAGCCGGTGGTGATTCTGCTCACTCTAAGATCAGAGACACCGAGGGGGAAGTCACTCAGAGCAGATGTGGGACTGCACCCCGGCGCTAGCCTCAAACACTCAGGCACAGCCCTGCTTCTCAGAACCCCCGGCCCGGACAGGGCTCCTTGGTGCCTGGCCTGGAGCCTCACAGTGGCTATTTCTGCAGGGCCGAGTGCATCCAGAGGGGGGTGTCGCCCTCACAGGCACAGGGGCTGGGCTCCAACCTTGTCACAGAGGTGCGTGTCTACAACTGGTTTGCCAATCGGCGCAAGGAAGAAGCCTTTCGGCACAAGCTGGCCATGGACACATACAGCGGGCCGCCGCAGGGGCCAGGCCCGGGGCCCGCACTGCCCGCCCACAGCTCCCCCGGCCTGCCCCCCTCGGCCCTCTCCCCCAGCAAGGTCCACGGTGAGTGCTCTGCGGACAGGGGTTGGGACGGTGGGTGCAGGGAAAGAGGGTAGGTGGGAGAGTTGGGGAGCACCGCCCCAGTGGCAAAAGTTACCCAAACCTCTCAGCACGTCAGTTTGGTTCCACTCCACTTTGCACGGAGTGGCCAGATGATGATGATCTCTGAACACATAACAATCTGGCCACTCAGTGTCTATCCTATATAGTAAAAGACTAATATGCAAATTGTCCCCTCTACCAGGAGTTTGACCAGCGGGCAGGCCGGCCAAACACTCATTTCCTCTCCCCCTGGCCAGGCTGGCCGGACCCCACCCATGCACAAATTCATGCACTGGGCCTCTAATACACACATACACACACACATACACATATGTATATGTGTGTGTGTGTGTGTGTATATATATATATATATACACACACACACACACACACACACACACATACATATATATAGACATATATATACATATACTAAGTGGCCAATTATGCGTTCAGAGATCATTATAATCTGGCCACTCAGTGTATTCACACTATTCTATCCACTCTATTACTCTCCACTCCACTGACCACAACACGTCATCCATCCACTACATTCACTCTGAGTTGGGTTCAATTCAACTCATTCATTTCAGGTCAATTCTACTCTGTTTATTATAGTTTTATTTTATTAAATAAATCTTTATTGTTCATATTATTACAAATGTTCCTCATTTTCCCCCCCTCCATTGCTCCCCTCCACCAGGTTCCCACCCCACCCTCTGCCTTTCCCCACCCCCCACTCTCCTCATCCATAGGTGCATAGTTTATGTTCAGTCTCTTCCCACACCCCCCACTCCCCTTTTCCCCGAGAATTGTCAGTTCACTCCCCTTCCATACCTCTGATTCTATTATATTCAACAGTTAATATTGTTCATCAGATTTTTTTAATTCCCTTGGTTTTTAGATTCACTTGTTGATAGTTACGTATTTGTTGTTCATAATTTTTAATCTTTATTTTCTTCTTCTTCCTAAAGAACCCCTTTCAGCAATTCATATAATTCTGGTTTGGCGGTGATGAACTCCTTTAGCTTTTTTTTATTTGTGAAGCTCTAACTGGCCTTCGATTCTGAGTGATCGCTTTTCTGGGAAGAGTATTTTTGGCTGTAGGTTCTTGCTATTCATCACCTAGAATATTTCTTGCCATTCCCGTCTGCCCTGCATGATTTCTGTTGAGAAATCAGCTGACAATCGTATGGGCGCTCCTTTATAGGTAACTACCTGCTTTTCTCTTGCTGCTTTTAATATTCTCTTTGTCTTTTGCTCTTGGAATTTTTTTTTTTTGCTCTTGGAATTTTAATTATGATGTGTCTTGGTGTGGTCCTCTTTGGATTCCTTTTGTTTGGGGTTCTGTGCACTTCCTGGACTTGTAAGTCTAATTCTTTCACCAGGTGAGGGAAGTTTTCTTTCACTATTTCTTCCAATATGTTTTCAGTATCTTGCTCTCTCTCTTCTACTGGGACCCCCATAATTCTGATGATAGTTTGCTTGAAGTTGTCCCAGAGGTTTCTTACACTATCTTCAACTTTCTGTATTCTCTTGTCTTCTTGCTTCTGTGGAGGAGTGTCTTTTGGCTCTTTAAGTTCCAAATCTTTGATTTGATTCTTAAGATCTTCCATTCCTTTTTTAGGACTCTGTATAATATTTTTTATTTCAGACAATGTATTCTTTATTTCTAGTTGATCCCTTTTCATATCCTCATAGGTCTTGTTTATTTTATCAGCCTTTTCTAGGAAATTCTTGAAAAACCTTATAAGCGTGGTTTTGAACTCTATATCCGGTCGCTTTTTGTCCTCCATTTCTTTCGTTTGTGATCTGTTTCCTTGTCTCGGCATTTTCGCTGCTTTCCTGAGTTTGTAGGGTGGCTTTGTGTGTTAAGGTGTCTTAGATGGTTCAGTGGGTCAGTCTCCCAGTTACCTGAGGTGCACCCCTTGGAGCACCCCTTTGTGGACTGTGTAGTTAAGTCTTGATTGTTGTTGGTATCACTGGGAGGAACTGACCTCCATGCCAATTGGCTGTGAGGATCAGCTTGTCTATGCCAGGAGACAGCCTTATTCGACTAGACTTGGAAAATTAAAAAAGCCTCTGTGCTCAGCTTGGATGGGGCAGAGTTTCAGGGTGGAGCCTACAGCCTTGGCTTCTCGTCAGCCCTGCCCTTTGAGGTTCTTGAGTCTTAGTGTTCCTCAGTGTCCTTAGGTACTCACTGCAAGAACCTCTGAGAGAAAGGTGCCCTCGAGTTTTGCCCGCTACCAAACAGTCTAGGCTCTCCCCCAGTCATCCCGGAACGGGTTCAGTGCGGTTGGAAGTGGGCTTCAGAGCAGTATGGAGCTTTTGTCTCCTTCCCGCTAAGGCAATCCAGCGGCAGTCAACACTCCATTCTCTGTGAGTAATGTGTGCGCCTCCGGGACTGCCTTTTGCTACTCACCTGAGTTTCCGCATTACAGCCCAGACTCCCTCTGTAAGAGCCTGGGTCCCCAGGGTCTGGCCTAGAACTGGGGTTCAGTGCTGTTGGAACTGGGGCTCAACACAGTCCGGAGCTTTTATCTCCTTCCCGCTAGGGAATGCCAGCCAGGCACTCAGCCGCCCCTTCTCTCTGACTCCGTCCTCTCCCCACACGCACACTGTGTCTCTGTACCTTAGGCTTTTACAGCTCCTCTGATTTTCCTTCTGTTTTTCTCTTTCCTTCTAGTTGTAGAATTTCCAGTCAGTCAATTTTCCTGTAGTTCTGGATAATGTCCATTTTGTATTTTAGTTGTTTTTTTTTTTTTTAATTGTGTGAGGCTGCAGTTAGGCATTTACCTATGCCGCCATCTTGGTTTCTCTCCTAATCTGTTTATTATAATCCAATTTGTTCATGTATATTTGGTGCCATTTAATCCAATCCAATTGCCAATCAACTCAGTTTAATTAATATAATTCAAGGAAAATTAAGTTTGTATGGCTCAGTTTGATTCAATCCAAATCAATTTGATTCAATTCAATTAAGTGCAAGCTCAATGTATTTCAGGTTCAACTAGATTCAGTTTCATTAAACTAATTCCAATTATTTGCTGCAGTTCAGTTTGGTGAAGTTGTTTTGTTGAGCACCTTCTGCATGTCAGTATAGTCTGGGCAGGGCCGTGGAGCTGATGCAGTGCAGCCCTTGTGCTCAGGAGTTGGAAGCAGGCAGCACAGACCCTGGGAGGAGGCTGCATAAAGATGTGGCGAGTGGCCTGAGCAAGCCAGTGAGGCCCCTGGAGGGCAGGAAAGTGGGGTGCTGAGGCTGCACACTGCTCCCCTCCAGGTGTGCGCTATGGACAACCTACAACCAGCGAGGGGGCGGACGTGCCCTCCAGCAGCGGCAGCTCCTTGGTGACAGTGTCCACAGCCTTGCACCAGGTGTCCCCCACAGGCCTGGAGCCCAGTCACAGCCTGCTGAGCACGGAAGCCAAGCTGGTGAGTGTCCCCCTACCCCACCCTCAGGTGGGTGAGACCCCCAACCCCATCTTCCCTCGGTGGGGAAAAGCAGTCCTCACTTAGCTTGGTTTCCCCTCCAAGGTCTCAGCAACCGGGGGTCCTCTGCCCCCGGTCAGCACGCTGACAGCGCTGCACAGCTTGGAGCAGACGTCCCCAGGCCTCGGCCAGCAGCCCCAGAACCTCATCATGGCCTCGCTCCCCGGGGTCATGACCATCGGGCCCGGGGAGCCTGCCTCCCTGGGCTCCACGTTCACCAACACCGGCGCCTCCACCCTGGTCATTGGTAAGCTGGAGGGGGGGCGCAGCCCAAGGGCCTCGGGGACCACGGCTCTCATTCGTACTCACTGCCTGCTCTGCGCCGCTCTGCGCTGCACGTGATGCACACGTAACCGGCGGCCCAGCCTCGGCGGCTCAGGTGGGGGGGCAGGCGGTAAGCGATGCCTAAGCCACGTAGGCCGTGGGGAAGACGGAGCGGCAGGGGGGGACCCATGTGTTCTAGGCTTTAGGCTTTTCTTTAAAGCCCGGAGGACCTCACTTACAGGAACTATTAAAAGGCAGATGGGAGCTGATGGGAGAGGAACGCAGACCTAAGCCCAGGGCCTCGACTGCACGGAACCCAGGGCTCCAGGGAACCCATTAGACCCACCTCCCGCCCATGTAATGAGCCAGAGGCTCAGAGGAGGGGGTGACTTGCCAGGGCCATGAGTTAGTGACAGGCCCTAGGGCAAAGGGATTTCCTGTCCGCCCCCCCACCCCCCAGCACCCCGGGAGGCAGTGGGGATGGTGCCCCAGGGGCCCGGGAGGCAGTGGACGTGGTGGCCTGGCTGACTCCTGCCCCTCCCGCTCCAGGCTTGGCCTCCACACAGGCACAGAGTGTGCCTGTCATCAACAGCATGGGCAGCAGCCTGGCCACCCTGCAGCCGGTGCAGTTCTCCCAGCCGCTGCACCCCTCCTACCAGCAGCCGCTCGTGTCTCCTGTGCAGAGCCACATGGCCCAGAACCCCTTCATGGCCACCATGGCGCAGCTGCAGAGCCCCCACGGTGAGCACGGCGGAGGGGACTCACAGATACTGCGGCCTGTGTGTGTGTTGGTACAAGTGTGTTTGTGATGGGGGGGGCTCTGCGGGGGCTCCGGAGAGTGTCTGGGGCCAGAATGTGTTTCCATGTGAATACGTGTGGCCATGTGTGTGCTGTGCGAGTGGAAACACATCTAGGTGTTCATCAGTATTTAGGGGTATGCCCACATGTGGGTACACAGGCCAGTCTTTCTCCAAACCTTTGGGGCCATACGTCTTTCAGAATTAACTATTTTCAGATTCTCAAAGGTTAATATAGGGACCATACTATAGGTTACAAAACTCTCCCAGCAGCATTTGGGGTTAACACTGTCACCAAGCCCTACGATTTCTGCAGCAAAAAAGTAGAATCTCACCAAGTAGATTAATAAAGCCCTAGCTGGTTTGGCTCAGTGGATAGAGCGTTGGCCTGAGGACTGAGGGTCCAGGTTCAATTCCAGTCAAGGGCACATGCCTGGGGTGTGGGCTTGATCCTCAGTAAGGGTGTGCAGGAGGCAGCAGATCAATTATTCTCATCATTGATGTTTCTCTCTCTCCCCCTCTCCCTTCCTCTCTGAAATCAATAAAAACACATTTCAAAAGTAATAATAAAAATAGACTTAAATAACCTCACTTCAGGCTCAGGTCAGATTGTGCCACCAAAGCGCCAACCTTACGAACTAGGACTTGGGGGTAAAGGGCTGTGTGCATGATTGAGTGCATGCGTTTGTTATGTGGGTGCTGTGGTTTTATCTGTCAAGGGGGAGTGAGTTTTCTCCTGTGCCTGTGGGTGGCTATGAGGTGACATCTGGATTACGCTCAGAGGCACCCTGGCACGGACATGGCTGCCCCCCGCCTGCAGCCCGTGCACAGGGGCGAGGCCTTTCCCTCTGAGGCCTGTTTAGCCTCCTGCTCCCTTTCACACCTGCCATCTCAGGTGACGGGCGGAGCTGGTGTGGGTCCTGGACTTTCCCGGCTTCTCTCAGGGGCTGAGCAGGCCCGGTAGTTGGGGAGGGCATCCAAACCCTCTACGTGGAGCTCCATTTTGGAAATCAGCCCTGAGTCTCCACCCACTGCCCCACCAGGCCATTTCCCAGGCCTCACCCCCAATTCCCCAGAGCACCCAGCCCTGAGGCCCTCCTGGGAGGGGGCCACGTCTGAACCCTCTCTGTCTCCTCCCTCCTGGCAGCCCTTTACAGCCACAAGCCTGAGGTGGCCCAGTACACCCACACCGGCCTGCAGACCATGCTCATCACCGACACCACCAACCTGAGCGCCCTGGCCAGCCTCACGCCCACCAAGCAGGTAAGGCCCCGGGCTACCCCGCACCCCGCGGGCCCCTCCTCAGAGGACACCCTGAGGCTCAGAAGGCGGCTCTGTCCTCCAGGTCTTCATCTCAGACGCCGAGGCCTCCGGCGAGTCTGGGCTCCACACGCCGGCGTCTCAGGCCTCCGCCATCCACATCCCCAGCCAGGACCCCGCCGGCATCCAGCACCTGCAGCCTTCCCACCAGCTCAGCGCCAGCCCCCCCGGTGAGCCTCTCCCTGCGGGCGTGTGCACGGGGTGGGAATGACCGGCTGCAGCTGGATAGGGCCGTCACGCCATTTGGCTGGCCCTGCCAGGGCGCTAGGCGCGAGTTAAACATCTGGCCAAGTATAGCAGGCTGGCTTTTAAGTTGTTAATTGTGTGTGGCCCACGAGTGTTATATCCAAACGACCCCGAGCACAAAAACGGCTCCCCACCCCCGATAGGGCAAACTGTGAGCTGGGGGTAATGGGGCAGATGTTGGAGGGACTGGACACTACAGCCTGGCCAAGCTGACACACAACATTAACCACCTCACATGTCTAACATTTCCACTAAAATGCTGAGGCCGCTCCCTGAGCGTTAATGACAAGGTCCCACCTCCTCCACCCCAGTGCCTCCAGGGAGGAGTGGGCGGGGGCGGGATCAGCTTGGTGGGCAGCCAGCAGCTCCCTTTGCCTCCGCAGTGTCCTCCAGCAGCCTGGTGTTGTACCAGAGCTCCGAAAACACCAATGGCCACAGCCACCTGCTGCCATCCAACCACAGCGTCATCGAGACCTTCATCTCCACGCAGATGGCCTCTTCTTCCCAGTAACCATGGCAACCACCTCCCAGGGGCTGGCACCTGAAGCCTGCACAGCGACTTGGGGGGTGACCAGGGCATGAGCCTGCAAACATCTGCTTCTACAGAGCTGCAGTGTCAGAGGGAGGACTGCTCAGTGCACAAGGGGGCGCTGTGGAGAGCTGGGAGGCAGAGCCTGCTCCTGGCAGGACAGGAGGGCCTGTCCCTGCTGCTCCTGGTAAACCTTGTCACTTCGAAAAGAAGGGGACAGACTCTGGACCCCAGTACAGCCAGCCTGGGCCTCTGGAGAGCCCAGCACTCCCACAGGAGCTGCAGTCCCCGCTCAGGACAAAGCCGTGCAGCTGTGCCTCACTGGGCTCTGAGAGGCCTCAGACCATCCTGTCCCGAGGCCCTGTCCAGGCCACTCCACCCTGCCCTCTTCCTGCTATTAACCCAAGGCTCGCCGTTCCCGCCCAGCCCCCTCAGAGAGCATTCCCAGGGGCTGATCTGCCCAGGCCTGGAGCTCAGCGCCCAAGCCCTCGAGGAAGCGAACTGAAGGCACCAGGGCTCTCCACTTCCCTCTCCCGGGACCCTGGGAGCGCCTTTCCTGGGACACTTGTCCCCTTGCAGCATGCCTTCTGTGCCAGCCTGCTGTCTTGCCTCTGCTGAAAAGCCCCCCCTCCCTCAAGGCTAGCAAGTGTCCTTGTTCTGTGGGAGCCTGCGACTCTGGGCCTGGTGCTAAGTCCTGGGCAGCAGCTCCCGGGGCCTCTGGGGCCTGCAGACCCTTCCCTGGTTCGAGAAGCTGCCGAGCTCAGAAGGCAGAGGCCTGAGCAGCTGGCAGAACAGAGGTGCCCAGAGGGAGAGGAGAGAGACGAAGCCAGCAGAGAGGAGTCCCCTGTGTGGACAAGACTGAGGCCTGGGAGCCTGTGGCCTGAGAGACGAGGCGGTCCAGGCAGACGCAGCCCCAAAGAGCCGAGTCCCACCCGAGGAACAAGGTGCCGTCACTGGGGCTCCTGCGTCCTCCCCTCTAATGTGAGAACCGAGCCCTGTAGACCAGCGGTCACCAACCTTTCAGACCTCACAGACCACTAGTGGTCCAAGAGCCACCAGCTGGTGACCGCTGCTTTGACCACCTCCATCCTGGGACCATGAAGAGCCTCCTCCCCTGCAGCTGGCAGCCAGCTAAGGACGAGCCTGTACATTATTTAACTTTTAATAAAGTAAACGAGGAACGTACTGGAAACTCCTTACTTGTCCTTCATTGCCCAGATGGGGTTGGGCAGGCAGAGGGGCGGAGGTGGGCCAGGGGCCGGAGGAGAGAGGGGTCCAGCACACACAGACTCTCAGGGGCCACCTGTCGTTCTTGCTCTGCTGAATCTACGATGCCAGAATGTTACCTTCACCTTGGCCTTCTGCTCCTTGAATAGGCCTCGTGCACGAAGCCCAGCGAAGCCAGTCCACCAGGCCCGTGACACGCCCATAAGCCGCGGCCGGGCAGGGACCCTCCTATGGTGCCGATTTAAAATGTCTCATCAGGATTCAGCACTGCTGGAGGCAGCACCCCATCACTTAGTTACGTGCTGGGTCTGACCCTTACTTTTCCACAATCTGGTTGGGAGATGATCGTGTGTGGTTATGTTCCCAAATGTAGAAAGTTCTGGAAAATGAGGAGGGAGATCTCTCCTTTCTCAGACAGTTCTATCCAGTCTACATGGCACTTTGGGCATTGACACCTCAAGGACCTCTTCCCGCATTTTCTTCAGGCTGTCTCCCACAGCAGGCTGAGGATGGGGTGCGGTCTCCCCTCACGCACCTCCCTGACAGCCCTGGGGAGATGGGAGCGCCACCACTCGGCTGTCAGCCTTGACTGACTGGACGGCTCCACAGACGTCCTGGTTCCACAGTCTGCCCGGCGCCCAGGGAGCACAGGAGGGCGGCCTTACTCAGGCTTCTCACTCCACAACCAAGGCTTTCCCCGACTCGTGGGCAAACCCAGTCATGGGCAGAGTCTGGACGTGCAGCCAAGTCCCTGACGTGGAGGGCGGCAGCGCCGGGAAATGCCCGTCCCAGGGGGCACCGCGTCCTGGGGCCGGTTGGGCCCCGCCGGCACCTGGTCAGTGCGCAGGCGCGGCTGCTGCGCTCTTCGATGGCGGGAGTGGGGAAGCCTCAGTGGCCTTCTTGGCCTTCTTCTTCCGTTTCTTCTTTTTGCTCCCAGGTGACACAAGGTCTCCGTGGAGCGTGGCGGACTCCTCTTCCTGCTTCCTGGCGGTGGCCGTGCCGGTGATGGTGGCGGCGGTCAAGTCCGTGCTGGCCTCCTTCCTGGCTTTCTTTTTCAACTTCCCTTTCTTCTTCTTCGCTTCTTTCTCCACCTGGACAGGACCATGGATGGCGGACTCCCGCAGAATGGCAGAGGCGGCCACAGCTGCCTCCTGGCACCGCTGCCACTCCTCCTCACTGTCCTCACTGCTGCGGGGGAGGGCAGACTGGGTCAGCTGGGGTTGGGACTGGGCCCCAAAGCTGCCCCCGAAAGCGCCCACGGGGTGGGGGGCAGAGAGAGCCCAGGCGCTGGGTGTGAGGCAGACCAGGGTTCCTGCCTCTCTGCTTCCTAGCTGTGTGATCTCATCAGGCAACCTCTCTGACCCTCACGTCTTCATCTATAAAACGGGATCTTCGCTGAGCCCAGGCCTCACTAGGATGTCCAAGGAGTGAGCGTCTGGCACAACAGGGCTGCTCAGAGAGCAGCAGCCTCCAGAGCCAGCCCCGCGGAGTGTCCTCCCTCCCCCGGAGCGCCCCGGTTCTCCAGCTGCCTCACAGGGCTCCTCTGGGCCGGGACCACACCCACCTGCCCGGCTCTCCTGAGACACTGGCCAGCGCGGAAAGTGGGCAGAGCCGAGGGGCGTTGGGGGGAGGGTGTGCGCCTCACCTGGAGCGGGAAGGCAGGCGCTTTCGGCGGCGGGGCCGGGGAGCAGCTTTCCCCTCGGGGCCTTCGGGGACGGAGGTGAAGAAGAGGCGGAAGCCTAAAACCCACAGGGGCAGAGTCAGCACTGCCAGGCCCCTCTCCTCCCAGGCGCCTCTGCCCTCAGGAGCGCCTGGTCCGGAGGCAAAGGCCCAGGAGGCGCTCCTGTCTAACCACAAAATGCCGCCACATGCGCGGAGGGGCATGCTGACGACGCTGGAGCCGGGGGACGGGGTACTGAGGTGCCAAGCAGGCCGGCACGCCCTCGCGGCTTTTGGGAGTCAGCAGTTGAGCCTCCTGCCTGAGGCAGCTTCCAAAGTAGCCATGAGCCTGACGGAACAGACACGCTCAGACGGGAGAGGCTGTGCAGTGTGTGGTGGGAGCTCTGCTCAGGGTTAGACAGACGTGGTCACCTCAGGCGAGTGCCTTCATTCCTGAGAGCCTCGGCCTCCCTTACAGTCCCCCGTAATGGGGGTGTCAACCTGCCTCACAGCAGGCTGCACGGATGACAGAGGTAATACACCAACACTATTTCCTAGCTCCAGACACACAGGAGATGCTTACCAAAGGACAGCAGGTATTAACAGGACTAGAGGCCTGGTGCATGAAATTCGTGCATGGGTAGGGTCCTTAGGCCAAGCCGGCAATCAGGGCTGATCAGAGCCTTCTGGCTGCCAGTGGGGCCTTCCTTCATTCCACGCCACCCCCTGGTGGTCAGCACACGTCATAGCGAGTAATGGACCTCCCGGTCTCACAGTCCAGCTCCTAAGGGGACACTTTGCACATTAGCCTTTTAGAGAGAGAAAGAGAAGATGACTACTCACCATCATCCTCTGGGGTGGCTTTCTGTGCCTCAGCCTTTGCTGGTTCCTTCACAGCTTCTGAGATGGTAATGGAGCTAAGGAAAGAGGAGATGCTTGATTTAGCATAAAATTTTAAGTACCTACAAAATCTTTTCCAAAAAATTAACACCATTCTTTTTAAGTGTAGGGGATGGGGCATGCAGTCTTAAATGCAAAAGCAGACGGCACATTGGCCTGAAGAATGCTAACACCGCCGAAACCGGTTTGGCTCAGTGGATAGAGCGTCGGTCTGTGGACTGAAAGGTCCCAGGTTCGATTCTGGTCAAGGGCATGTACATTGGTTGCGGGCACATCCCCAGTGGGGGATGTGCAGGAGGCAGCTGGTCGATGTTTCTCTCTCATCGATGTTTCTAGCTCTCTATCCCCCTCTCTCCCTTCCTATCTGTAAAACATCAGTAAAATGTAAAAAAAGAAAAGAAGAAGAAAAAGAATGCTAACACCCACAGCTGTAACTGCTGAGCAGCTCCTGCCAGCTCAAACCGCAGGGCTTCCTTTGTTTAAACCCCACTTTATCCCAGAAAACGCTGAGGATTTTTAAGATATTCATAGTACAACAAAATAAATACAATTTCAAACAGGAATAAGAGAAAATAAACACCGGAGAGACAGAAATAGCCAAAGCGCAGTGAAGAAGTCCTATAACACTTACTTTTTGTTGTTGTCTTTTTCAATTTTGATTAAAAACTTTTTTTGAGATAACTGTAAATTGATAAGCAGTTACAAGCAAGAATACAGAGAGATTCCATATACCCTTTCATTTATTTTTGTTTGTTAATCCTCACCAGAGGATATTTTTTCCATTGATTTTTAGAGAGAGTAGAAGGGAGAGGGAGAAAAGAGGAGAAAGGAGGAGAGGAAGGAAGGAAAGCAGGGAGGTGGGGAGAGAAAGGGAGGGAGAGAAACATCAATGAGAGAGTCACATTGATTGGCTGCCTCCTGCACAAGCCCTGACCAGGACTGGGGATAGAACCTGCAACCCAGGTATGTGCACTTGACCGGGAATCAAAACCATGACCCTTCAGTGCTCAGTCTGGTACATTAACCACTTACCAACATTGGCCAGGGCAAGATTCCATGTACTCTTCACCCAGTTTTTCCCTGTGGTAACATGTGCGTAACTGCAGTTCAATATCACAACCAAGAAACGGACATTGATAGAATCCATTGGCCTTCTTGAGACTTCAGACCTGGGTTTTGAATCCTGGCTTTGTCACTTACTAGTTGTGTCCGTTTTGGCAAGTGACTTCATCTCTCTAAGCCTGTTACCCATCTGTACACTGGGCGCCCTGCCCCCATAGGACTGCCACGGGAGCAAATGAGATAGTGGATATCAAGCCCTTAGCACAGAGCCTGGCCACAAGCGGCAGCTCAGTGCATGGCACCAATGACGACAATCACTGTCATCACGATAAGCAGTAAGTTTCACAGGCCGTCTAACAAAAATAAGCCCTCTCCCAGAGTCAGAGCAGGGAGAGCTGGGAGACCAGGATGCCGGTCCCTGGTGAACGCAGAGGTCACCGTGCACTGTGCGGTGCTTTCTCCTAACCGCCTTCCACACACCCAGCCCCAGGACCTCCGCTGGGAAGAGGAAATGGAGACGATGCCACCCATGCCTGACTGACCCTGTATCTTAACAAAATGGCTCGATGCTGGTCCCTTGGAGTATCAGACAATGTCTGTAGACATTTCTGGTTGTCATAACTGCTGGGGGAATGCTACTAGGACCTAGTGGTGGGGCCAGGCATGCTGTTACCACCCTACAATGCACAGGACAGTCCCACAACAGGAATTACCAGGCCAAAGGTCAATACGGCCAAGGCCGAGAAACCTGGATCTCACACACGGGAAAAACAAAAACTCCCCGGGGAATATCCTGACACGGTCTGACCAGCATCCTGCTGGGTTTCCCTGGGGCTTTCCATAGCGCCAGGTGGGCCCTGAACACCCTGAAGACAAACAGTCACAGACACACTGCTCTCACAGGCTGCAGTGCCAGCTGACCTTCCTGTTTCCTACTTTCTCCAGTTCCTGTGTCAGGGGGGTTCAGATTGCTGAGCTGTGGTCCAACATTCTGTCTCGGAAGAGCAGTTGGCTTATACTTGGAGAGGGCTCACTTGTTCTTTTTGGTGCCTACTTCAAAATGAAAGACTCTGGCTTAACATCCTCACCTCCCTTTCAAAACCTGCTGTCAATCAGGAATGGATCTAGACCATGTCCATGTTATATTATCAGTCGTCCACGAAACGAAGGCAATGCAGCCAAATGAGCCGAAAACTCCTGGGTGAGCAGTTACACGGGTGGGTTTACTGCGAGGGCACAGGGAGTGTGCAGGCTCCAGGGTTGCTCACTTTCTTTGTGGTCAGACCCTTTTTTCCTAGTCACACTTTGGACTAGTATTCCTTGGTGCCTATTTTAGAAATGCTGACTTAGATCTTTATGAATTACTGGCGGCCTGGTGCACAAAATTCATGCACGGGTGGGGTTCCTAGGCCCGGCTGGCAATCAGAGCCTAACGGGGCTGTCTTGCCCAGGCCTAATTGGGGCCGAGCCTGCCGGGGCTTGCCAGTTTCTGGCCGGAGCCTACTGGCTGCCAGATGGAATCTGCTGGACAGGGGGAGGGACCCCAGGAGGTTGGCTGGCCGTGGGAGGTTGGGTGTGGGAGCGCACTGACCACCGGAGGCAGCTCCTGCGTTGATCATCTGCTCCCTGGTGGTCAGTGCGCATCATAAGGACAGGTTGACTGGTCGTTTGGTCTTAACGGTCGCTTATGCTTTTACTGATATTCTCAAATATAAGAAAGACCTGGCACAGGGCCTGACATACAGAGCGGGCCCACACAGTAATGGTCTGTCCCTTGCCCTTTTGTGAATGGGCTCTTGCTTCTGCGGTGCCTCTTATCCCATGGGAGCCGGACAACACAGAGCTTAAGAGCAAGGCCTTTGGCACTGGCTGGTCTGACTCAGTAGACAGAGTGTCAGCCTGCGGACTGAAGGTCCCAGGTTTAATTCCGGTCAAGGGCACATGCCAGGTTACCGGCTTGATCCCCAGTAGGGGGTGTGAAGGAGGCAGCCAATCAATGATTCTCATTATTGATGTTTCTGTTTCTTTCTTTCTCTTCCTCTCTCTCTCTCCTCCAAACCCAACCCCTTCCTCTCTGGAATCAATAAAAATTTATTTAAGCCGAAGCCGGTTTGGCTCAGTGGTAGAGCGTCGGTCTGCGGACTGAAAGGTCCCGGGTTCAATTCCGGTCAAGGGCATGTACCTTGGTTGTGGGCACATCCCCCGTAGGGGGTGTGCAAGAGGCAGCTAGTCGATGTTTCTCTCTCATCGACATTTCTAACTCTCTATCTCTCTCCCTTTCTCTCTTAAAAATCAATATATATTTTTTTAAAAACTTATTAAAAAAAAAAAGCAAACACACCTGGGTTTGAGTCCCAGATCTGCTCCTTCCTCTCTGTGACACCAGCAGATGCTGCTTCTCACAAAGAGCCTCTGTCTCCTCATCTAGAGAATGACAGGACCTGCGTGGCCAGGTGGCTTGGAATGCAGTGAGGTGACATATGCCACATGCTTGCCACGGGGTTGGCTTTTCGCGGTGAGCTCCCAGCCCATATGAGCCTTACTGTTCCAATGACTGAGGGTGGGGGGAGAGAAGGTATGCTTTTGGTTACCTGTCCAGCAGGTCTCCCAGCTTCTTGGCCACGTAGGCCCGGAATTCGGGGGTGGTCTGAAGCTCATTGCCATCTTGTTCGTGCTCATCCACCTTATGCCTACAACACACACATGAAACCTCACTTTCTGCCAGCTTAGCAGCTACCCCTACGAGGGCAGGGACTACATGTGTCTCGTTCACCCTGTTATCCCTTGACTTAACCCAGCACTGACATACAGCAGGGGAAATATTTGTTAATGAATGTATAAACCTGGACCCAAAGTGCGCAATACCTGAGGCTCGGCTGGGCAGTTGGCAACTGATTATTTGTAGCATCTGTGAAAATAATGAAAATTGAGGTATTTATAGAGGAAATGACAGTAATATATCCTTTGTATGCCACTCATGATGTTAAGTGACTTACATTTATAACTCATTGACTCTTCCCAACAATCCCATTACAGGAATCACCATTATCTCCACTTGGCAGATGACACAAAAACCCCACAAGTATTGATATTTCTCTCTCTATATATATATAATAAATAATAAGTGTGGGGAAGGAAAATATAACAGGGGAAGGCGGTTAAGAAGCCTACCTATGGGAAGTGCAGTGTGGCAGGACAGCAAGAAAGGAGAAACTGGCAGGGAATAGATTACAAAAGGGCTTATAAGTCCTTTTAAACAAAAGCAGAGGTTTTATTTTTATTTTATTTTTACTCCTCACCCAAGGATATTTTTCCACTGATTTTTAGAGAATGGAAGGAGGGGGAGAAGCAGAGATGAACACATCAATTGGTAGAGGCAGAGGCATGTGACCTTGACCGGAATTGAACCCAAGACCCTTCAGTCCGCAGGCCGACCCTCTATCCACTGAGCCAAACCAGCTAAGGCAAAAGCAGGGGTTTTATTTATTTTATTTTATTTTAAAATATATTTTTATTGATTTCAGAGAGGAAGGGAGAGGGAGAGATAGAAATATCATTGATGAAAGAGAATCACTTGGCTGCCTCCTGTACACCTCACACTGGGGATAAAGCCCAAAACCTGGGTATGTGCCCTAATGGGGAATTGAACCGTGACCTCCTGGTTTACGCTTAACACAGCCATGCCAGCTGGGCAAAAGTAGGTTTTAAACCATGCTTTACCATGGCCTGCTCTGGCAGTCTGTATAGGTTGGATCCCTTCTCAGAATAATGTTTTAAATTAAAAAAACAAAACACATAACACACACACACACACACACACACACACACACACACACACACAGGCCCTAGCTGGTTTGGTTCAGTGGATAGAGCCTTGGTCTAGAAACTAAAGGTCCCAGATTCAATTCTGGCCAAGGGCACATGCCCAGGTTGCTGGCTACATTCTCAATAGGGGGGTGCAGGAGGCAGCTGATCAATGATTCTCTCTCATCACTGATGTTCTCTCTCTCTCTCTCTCTCCTCTCTGAAATCAATAAAAATATATTTAAAAACACATACACAAACAGGACTACAAAAACACACACACACAATTACGTATGTTGAAATTCAGTTATCATAACAGTAAAACTGCAATCCTGGCATACTAATATGTGTGCTTCCTTTTTAATGCATTAAACAAGATCTAGAGATTCTTTTTAAAATATGTATTTTTTAAACTGATTTGAGAGGGGAGAGATAGAAACATCAATGTTGAGAATCATTGATAGGCTGCTCCAGCATGCCCCCTACTGGGAATCGAGTCTGCAAACCCCCATGTGCCCTGACCTGGAATAGAACTGTGACCTCCTGGTTCATAGGTGAAAGGAAGATCAACCACTGAGCCACACCAGCTGGGCTAGAGATTCTTTCGGGTCTAAAAATTATTGTAGCCGAAACGTGTTTGGCTCAGTGGACAGCGCATCGGCCTAGGGACTGAAAGGTCCCAGGTTCGATTCCAGTCAAGGGCAAGTGCATTGGTTGTGGGGACATCCCCAGTGTGGGGTGTGCAGGAGGCAGCTGATTGATATTTCTCTCTCATCGATGTTTCTAGCTTTCTACCCCTCTCTCTTCCTCTCTGTAAAAACTCAATAAAATATATTTTAAAAAAAATTGTTACTTTAAAGTTGGAATGAATGTAAATTACTTTTTCCAACATTTATCTGCAAAGACTGTAATGGGGTAAGAAAATCCGTGACTTTTGCCAGGGCAAAGTGCCAGGTGTTGTCAAAGCTACTCGTGGCTTGTGGCGCACAGGAAAGGAGTATGGGGAGGGATGCTAAACTTCAGAGGTTAATGAGAGTACGGAGGAAATGTCTCCCCATTCCACATCCATGTACTCTGGGTTGTGATGAGGCACCGCTACGATGAGTTTTGGACTTACTCCCGCGAGGCCAGGGAGTCCGGTCAGAGTTAGCACTGGACTCGGCTCCCCGCAGCCCCGGTGGGAAGGTGCTGCGGGCGGAGGAAGGGTGGATGCGAGAATCCATCAGCGGCCGACGCAGTCATTTCCGAGGCGGCGGGCTCCCCGTGTGACGCCCACGGGAGCCGAGCCAAGAGGCACTCTGGTGCCTCCGTTTCCCTGAATGGGATAATGAAACAACCCGCTTCCGGTCCCGGAGCTCTCTCGGGAAAGAAGTGGAGTCCCTCACCATCCTCCCTCAGCCCCCGGGGAAGACCCTCCGCCCCTCGGCCAGGCTGCTCGAACACGGTCCCTACCGGCTCTTCGCTTCTCCGGCGCCTCCGGGCGCTGCTCCAGGCCCCAGGCCGGCACCGCCGCCGCGCGGCACCGCGCCAGCTCCTCGGCGTCACTGCTGCCGCTGCTGCTCTCCACGTTGCTCGTGGAACCTCTGGGCGCCGTCATCTTGAACCACCGCAAAGGGTTGTGGGAGCGCCTCCAATAGGGTTACCTCTCCACGACCCCACGTGAGCGCGGAGAAGTGCAGAGCATTGTGGGGATTGTAGTTCTCACTCGCAGGCCGCTGATGGCCATTGATTTCTTGTGGGAGTTCCCAAAAATAAGAGTTTAGAAGTGCCAAAGAAATCAACTGCTCCATTTTAAAAAAATATATTTTATTGATTTTAAAAAAATATATTTTAATTGATTTTTTACAGAGGGAAGGGAGAGAGAGAGCTAGAAACGTCGATGAGAGAGAAACATCGACCAGCTGCCTCTTGCACACCCCCCACAGGGGATGTGCCCGCAACCAATGTACATGCCCTTGACCAGAATCGAACCTGAGACCTTTCAGTTCGCAGACTGACGCTCTACCACTAAGCCAAACCAGTTTCGGCAATTTTATTGATTTTTAAAAATATATATTTTATTGATATTTTACAGAGAGGAAGAAAGAGGAATAGAGAATTAGAAACATCAATGAGAGAGAAACATCGATCACTGGGGATGTGCTCACAACCAAGGTACATGCCTTTGACAGGAATCGAATCTGGGACCCCTCAGTCTGCAGGCTGACGCTCTATCCACTGAGCCAAACCAGTTTCGGCTCTATCCTTTAATTGATGAAGAAAATGAGACATTCAGAGGGAGGAAATTGTCTAAGGTCATACAGGAGTTAATGACAAAACCAGGGTTAACACCCAGGTTTTAATTCAATTTAGTTTTAATATTATTCATTTATTCCAGGAATTCTGAAATCCACCTGAGAATCAGAAACAACTTAGAAAACCTGTTAAAATGCAGCCCAAGGTGGGATAAGGATACATATGTAATAATTAATAAAGAAAAAATGAAACCAGACTGGTGTGGCTCAATGGTTGAGCATTGACCTATGAACCAGGAGGTCATGGTTCAATTCCCAGTTGGGGCACATGCCTGGGTTGCAGGCTCAATTCCCTGTGTGGGGCGTGTAGGAGGCAGCTGATCAATGATTCTCATCATTGATGTTTCCATCTCCCTCTCCTCTCTGAAATCAATAAAAATATCCTATATAATAAAAGCCTAATATGCTAAATGTCTGATCGTCTGGTTGTTTGTTCAACCAATCAAAGTGCAATATGCTAATGATATGCTAAGACCACTCAACTACTTGCTATGATATGCAGTAACCACCAGGGGGCAGATGCTCCAACTGGTAGGCTTGCCCCTGGGGTCTGGCTGAAGGGACTGAGCAAGACAGGCTGGATAAGCCCTGGAGCCCTCCCACAGCCCCTCCCTGGCTGGCCAAACTCCAGCATCTCTCCCTGGCCCTGATCATGCACTGATGGGGTCCCTTGGCCTGGCCTGCACCCTCTCACTATCCAGGACCCCTTGGGGGATGTCGGAGAGCCGGTTTTGGTGCACTGGTGCACCAGGTCTGTAGCAGATTTTTTTTTTTTAATGGTGTCAAAACAAGCCAGAGAAAAATCATTTGGGCAAAAATCAAAAAAGGATCCCAAGAAAATTTTATAAAAAATGTTCCTTTATTAACTTTTGGTCAAGAATATGTTTGTATATTTTCAGAAAACAACTCCGAGACCATGTGGATTCCGGCAACAGAGAGGAATTGACTGGACTACGCCAACCATGAAGACAGAAGAGAAGCAGTCCAGAGATGGAAGACGCTGACGACGCCTTGCCATAATAGCAGTCAGCAGCTGTGTATCACTGCAGGTTGCCCAGGACCAAACCAGAGAGGGTTGGACCTGCATTACCACCATTTGTCCACATCCAGAACTGAAATATCATTTTTACATAAGGAACTGTTTGACATTGAAATTGGGTCTCAAAAGAACTGTTGGCCCAGAAAGAAACTCACTACAGATTGATTCATATGCCTTTCAGCATAACCATTATTGCTTATCTCATTTTTGATTCTTATAAGTATATTTCCAGTAGGACATGATCTCACTCATCTAGGGGAAATGGTGAACAACATAGACTGATGAACAAGAACAGACCCAGAGATAAGGAGCCATGGGTCAGACTGTTGGACCTCAAAGGGAGGGTGGGGATAAAAGGGAGAGATCAACCAAAGAACTTATGTGCATACATATGAGACTAACCAGTAGTCAAGGACAATAGGGGGGTAGGGACATGAGTGGGGAGGGGAGGGTGATTGGAATGGAGGGTTGAGGACAAATATATGATACCTTAATCAATAAATAAATTTAAAAAAAAGAAATGCAGAGCCTTGATTCAGCTTAGTCTTACTGAATTACAACCTGCAGTTAAGTAAGTTCTCCAGGTGATTAGAACACACAGGAAAGTTTGAGATCCATTATCCTATTCTGCGTAGCTGGGTTTGGGAAACATTGGCAGTTTTCTAGCATGTTAGAAACTTTTATTTATTGATTTTTATTGATTTTGGAGAGGAAGGACAGAGAGACATAGAAATATCAATGAGGAGAGAGAATCATTGATCGACTGACTGCCTCCTATCTATTGAGCCCACAACTCAAGCAGGTGCCCTTGACCACAATCAAACCCAGGATCCTTCATTCCTCAGGCTGATACTTTATCCACTGAGCCAAACCATCCAGAGCCACATTGGAAACTTTAAAATAGTGACTCCTAAGAACCAGTAAGACCAAATCATTAGAATCTCTGTGGTTACATGGAACACTCCACTATGAAGGATGAACAAAATCTGTTTTGTCTTTGGATTGCTTTTCATCATGTTTTATCTTTGAAGCTGACTGTGCTAAAATTTAAAAATTTTATTATTTTAATTATTTTTTAATAAATCTTTATTGTTCATATTATTACAAATGTTCCTTATTTTTCCCCCTCCATTGCTCCCCTCCATCAGGTTCCCACCCCATCCTCTGCCCTTTCCCCACTCCCCATTGTCCTCATCCATAGGTGCACAGTTTATGTTCAGTCTCTTCCCACAACCCCCACTACCCTTTTCCCCAAGAATCGTCAGTCTACTCCCTTTCCATACCTGTTTCTATTATATTCACCAGTTAATATTGTTCATCAGATTTTTTAATTCCCTTGGTTTCTGGATTCACTTGTTGATAGTTATGTATTTGTTGTCCATAATTTTTAATCTTTATTTTCTTCTTCTTCCTAAAGAACCCCCTTCAGCAATTCATATAATTCTGGTTTGGCGGTGATGAACTCCTTTAGCTTTTTTTTTTTGTGAAGCTCTTTTACTGGCCTTCGATTCTGAGTGATAGCTTTGCTGGGTAGAGTATTTTTGGCTGTAAGTTCTTGTTATTCATCACCTAGAATATTTCTTGCCATTCCTGTCTGGCCTGCATGGTTTCTGTGGAGAAATCAGCTGACAATCGTATGGGTGCTCCTTTATAGGTAACTACCTGCTTTGCTCTTGCTGCTTTTAATATTCTGTGTCTTTTGCTCTTGGAATTTTTTTTTTTTTGCTCTTGGAATTTTAATTATGATGTGTCTTGGTGTGGTCCTCTTTGGATTCCTTTTGTTTGGGGTTCTGTGCACTTCCTGGACTTGTAAGTCTAATTCTTTCACCAGGTGGGGGAAGTTTTCTTTCACTATTTCTTCCAATATGTTTTCGGTATCTTGCTCTCTCTTCTTCTGGGACCCCCATAATTCTGATGTTGGTTTGCTTGAAGTTGTCCCAGAGGTTTCTTACACTATCTTCAACTTTCTGGATTCTCTTGTCTTCTTTTTAAATTTTAGCACAGAGGAGTGTCCTCTGGCTCTGTGTGTTCCAAATCTTTGACTTGATTCTTGAGATCTTCCATTCTGTTTTTAGGACTCTGTATATTTTTTATTTCAGACAATGTATTCTTTATTTCTAGTTGATCCCTTTTCATATCCTCATAGGTCTCGTTTATTTTATCGGCCTTTTCTAAGAAATTCTTTAAAAACCTTATAAGTGTGGTTTTGAACTCTATATCCAGTTGCTTGTTGTTTTCGATTTCTTTCATTTGTGATCTGTTTCCTTGTCTTGGCATTTTCGCTGCTTCCCTGAGTTGGTAGAGTGGCTTTGTGTGCTAAGGTGTCCTATATGGTTCAGTGGGTCAGTCTCCCAGTTACCTGAGGTGGACACCCTTGGTGCACCCCATTGTGGACTATGTGTAAAGCCTTATTGTAGTTAAGTCTTGATTGTTGTTGGTATCACTGGGAGGAACTGACCTCCAGGCCAATTGGCTGTGAGGATAGACTGTGTCTATGCTGGGAGACAACCTTGTTCGACTAGACTTGGAAAATTGCAAAAGCCTCTGTGCTCAGCTTGGATGGGGTGGAGTTTCAGGGTGGAGCCTACAGCCTTGGCTTCCCATCAGACCCGCCCTATGAGGTTCTTGAGTCTCAGTGTCCTTCAGTACTCACTGCAAACACCTGTGAGAGAAAGGTGCTCTTGAGTTTCGCCCAATACCAGACAGTCTAGTCTCTCCCCCAATGTGCCCGGAACTGGGGTTCAGTGCAGTTAGAAATGAGGTTGGAAGTGGGGTTCAAAGCAGTCTGGAGCTTTTGTCTCCTTCCCACCTGGGCACTCCAGCGGCACAGTCAACAGTCCGTCCTCTGCGTGCATTCACATGCACGCCTCCAGAGCTCTGACTTTTGCCACTCCCCTGAGTTTCCGCCTTACAGCCCAGATTCCCTCCGTATGAGCTGGGTCCTCAGGGTCTTGCCTGGAACTGGAGCTCAGCACAGTCCAGAGCTTTTGTCTCCTTCCCGTTAGGGCCATCTAGCAGCAGAGTCAACAGTCTGTTTTCTGCGCGGCATTCACATGCATGCCTCCTGGGCTCTGCCTTTCACTGCTCCCCTGAGTTTCCACCTTACAGCCTAGATTTTCTCTGTATGAGCCTTGGTCCCCAGGGTCTCGCCAGAACCGGGGTTCAGTGCAGTTGGAACTTGGGTTCAGCACAGTCCACAGCTTTTATCTCCTTCCTCTCTAGGGAACACCAGCCAGACACTCAGCTGCCCCCTCCTGTCCGACTCTGTCCTCTCCCCACGTGCTCACCGTGTTTCCGTACCTTAGCCTTTTACAGCTCCTCTGATTTTCCTTCTGGTTTTCTCTTTCCTTCTAGTAGAATTTCCAGTCAGTCAACTTTCCTGTAGTTCTGAATAATGTCCATTTTGTATTTTAGTTATATTTTTTGAAATTGTTGTGTGAGGCTGCAGTTAGCCATTTAACTATGCCGCCATCTTGGTTTCTCCTTCAAAATTTTTATTTTTAAATTATTTTTTAAATTAAGATATCTTACCATTGCTCCCCCACCCCAATCTCATACATGCCCTCCCTCCCCAGAGTTTTGCATCCATTGGAAAAATTTAAAATTTTTATTAAAATAAACTTCCTGGCTTGTGCTTTTCTACTATGAAAGAGAGGAAGGTGACTAATTCTTTGAAACACGAACACACACACACACACACACACACACACACACACACACACATGAGTATGTCCATTACTACAATGTGAAGGGTACAAAGATGGGAAGGGCAGGGTCTAGCCTATCTACCCCAGGGAAAGGAGCCACTCTATTCCCCATTCCCCTGAAGGCAAAAAGAGGTGGGAATTAGGCAGACTACATGGGTACATTTCTGAGAACCAATCATAAGATGCATTTTATATTCTACTAGTGGCCCGGTGCATGAAATCATGCATGGGTAGGGTACCTAGGCCTAGCCTGCAATCAGGCCCATCTTCCACCTGCTTGCCAGTCCCCAGTCCCTTCCCGCAGCTGCCGCCAGCCAGCCAGTTCCCCTCACCGGCCCACACTTCATAGTGACTGTTCAAGCAGTCTTTCTGGAATTACGCTTATGGTCACTGGCCTTTTATTATATAGGATTGAAAGTGAGGAGGGCGAGAAGTACCACAACACAGAGTATGGCCCCAGCCCCTGGCAGGTTGTAGACAATGGTGATGACCACTCTGAGGCTCAAAGGATTAAGCAATAACCACTAGGACAGCATTCGCACCAGTGGAAAGAAATTAAAACTATCCAAAAGAGAATAAACAAAGGTTATTTATTCCCAACATCCCTGCATTTGGCAGACTCGAAGACAGGCAATGGGAAAGTTTTATAGAGGAAAGGAGAGAAGGCCTCAGGTGTGCCCTGACTGAGGTTGACTATAGGTGGACTATCTAGAAGCAGGACATCATCCTACCTGATTGTTAGAGAGGTTATTCGGTTTCCTCTGGTTGGTCATGAGTTGAAAAATATGGGGGAGGGGGAGGGAGGTTAAGGAAACTGGCAGTTATTGACCAAGTCCTGACGATTTTGTGTTGATTGCTGCACAGGTTGTGGTTTAGCTTCCCAAAGTGGTGGCTGCAGAAATTGTGGGTCAGAATTCTATTGTCATATGTGGTCTGTTCATTTGTATTGTGGATGAAAGGGGCCACATGCTAACCTGACAGACTGAGGGGAGGCCTGCATGGTGGTCTTGAAAATTCAGAGACCTAAAGTAACTACAAAGGATGGCCTGAAATTAAACTTTAACTAAAAGAATTTATGGTGGGTAATTATTTCCTAGGCTGGTATCTTCACCAAAAAGGTCAGCCTTTACCTTAACTTAGGGGTGTCGAACTCAATCAGAGAAGGGGCCAAAATCTAAAATCCAGCCTAAATCGCGGGCCGAATGGTTTACTGAACAGTCATAAACTGTCATTGTGATGGAAACGCAGCGGAGTGCAGTGATGACAGCGCGGTGCGGGCCACATTGCAAGGCCTGGCGGGACGGATTTGGCCCGCGGGCCTTGTGTTTGACACATGTGCCTTAACTGGACCTATCTCTTTGCATCTATAATAACACTAGAGGCCCGGTGCACAAAATTCGTGCATGGGAGTGGGGAGGTGTCCCTCAGTCCAGCCTGCACCCTCTCCAATCTGGGACATCCCTCTCACAATCCAGGAACTGATCCCCTGCCTGCCTGCCTGATTGCCCCTAACCACTTCTGACTGCCAACCTAATCACCCCCTAACCACTCCCCTGCCAGCCTGATTGATGCCTAACTGCTCCCCTGCCAGCCTGGTTGCCCCTAACTGCCCTCTCCTGCAGTCCTGAGTCCCCCAACCTCCACTGCCCTCCACTGCCCTCCCCTGCTGGAATGATCACCCACAACTACCCTCCCGTGCTGGCCATCTTGTTGCAGGTCATCTTGTGTCCACATGGGGCGGCCATCTTTATCTGTTGGAGTGATGGTCAATTTGCATATTACCTCTTATTATATAGGATTCTCTTAAAATGTCTGGGTAACTGGTAACTTCCCTTTTTCTGGACCCCTTGGGCACAACCTAATGTGCCTGGGTGCCAGGATGTAGACCACAAATTCCTTTATTATCATGTTCATTGTTCCTGCACCCACCTGAGTATATGTCTATCATTTTACTTTTTATCCAGTCCCAAGGGTTAACCCCACCTCCACTTTGCTTTCTCCTGCCTCTCTAGTCTAACACCAATGGATTTTATGTAACCCACCTACGTCCCTTCCTTTGATTGAGATAGATTAAATAGAGAAGGAAACCGGAGACCAGGATGGCAGGACACAGGCTTTATTGGAGGGAAAAGCTCCCCTGCCACCTGCTTCCAGAGAGAGAGGCGGAAGAGAGCAGAAGAGAGCGAGGGCCAGGGTACAAGCACCTTTAAGGATAGGGGGCGGGGCTTAGGGCACTCAGCACATGCTGATTGGTGATTAGGGACCTAGGGACTTAGGAATGGGGGGGGGGCTTAGGGTATTTGGCAGGTGCTGATTGGTGGTTCAGAACTCAGGAATGTCTGGCTGCAGGTGGGGTTTACGTGTTTCCATCAACTAGAGCAGGTGTCGGCAACCTACGGCTCCAGAGCCACATGCGGCTCTTTGAAGCTTCACCACGGCTCCGACAACTTGCAAGCCCGTGTGAAAATGAAGGTAACGTCTTACAGCCCTGACGTGCTGACACTGTGCACTGAGGTTCAGGAGCAAAAATCCCATTAACCAGGTAAATTAAATATTTTAATTAGCTATTAATTTGCAAAAATATATTTTACATTGATAAGTGAAAAAGTCCTTTTTTTCTTCAGATTGACAGCTAACTGCACGATCCTGTATATAGCATTAAGGTAAGAAACAATATATGCAGCGTTATATTTGTTTTAAATGTCGCAATGGTTTTGCGGCTCCCAGGTTTTTTTTTCCTTCGGAAACGGGTCCAAGTGGCTCTTTATGTCTTAAAGGTTGCCGACCCCTGAACTAGAGGAAAGGAGGACCATCAGATTGCCATGTATAAATATCACTGTAACCTGCCTTTCTCTGGAGCATTATCTCAATTCCTTGAGGTTCTGCTTCCCGGCAATTGTCCACAGTTTGGCTCAAATAAACCCACAAAGATTCTTCACAGGTTTGAACGTTTTTATGTTAAAGCATATCTAATCTCTCACACTCTCCTCATTCTTCCACTGCAGGGAGGGCTGGGGTAACTCTTTACAAAGCTGGTGAAGAGGAGCTGATGGAGTGATTGACAGGGTGAATCCTGGGTTAGAGGGCAGGACGCCCAGAGAGGGTCCCCCGGGGAAGGCAGCAGGGCAGAAAGGGGAAATCTGTGTCTCTCTTCTTGGACAGGATGAGGGTGTCGCTGTCCTTGATGCCGTAGCTCCCCAACGCCGACCAGTCCTGCAGGACCTGGCCCAGGAACTGCAGCTCCTGCTGCTTCCGGAGCAGCCCCTGCCTGTCTTCTATCTGCTGCTTCAGGCCCAGCACGTAGCTGTTGGGGTCGATGGCGTAGGCGTGGCTCCCGCCTTCCGGGTTCTTCACGAAGACCTGGATCTCCGGGGGGATGGTCTCCAGCAGGGAGACGCGCGTGTCGCAGAATATCCCGAACTTGGCCAGGGAGCACCGGCTGCTGAGGAGCTTCCGCTCGCCGCCCGGAGCCTGGAAGGACAGACGCTGCTGCCTGCCCGAGGAGCACGGTCCCCGCCAGATCTTCTCTTTAACCTTCCTTATGGGGTCATACGGGTTCACCGTGAGGACGCAATCCGGGCGGCCCCCCTGCTCCACGGTCAGCTGGATGTCTCGTGCCTTCTGCAAGAGAGAGGAGAGGGTGGAGTGACCACGCTCCTCTGTCTGACATGCCACAGTCCCCCTTACCGGCCCTCATCTTCCCAACAGCAGCAAACGTTCAGGGAGTGCCAGCCACCGTCCAGGCCCTGTGCTGGTGCCTTTTATTCTCTTCTTAATGCATTTTATTCTCTCGGCAGCCCTAGGAGGGGGTGCTTCTCCTATTGATGTCCAGATGAGGACATTGTGGTCAAGAAGGGTGAAGCGGCCCAGTCAGCATGGCTCCGTGGCTGAGCATTGACCGTGAACCAGGAGGTCAAGGTTCAATGGCCGGCTAGCACATGTGCCCAGGTTGTGGGCTCGATCCCCAGTAGGGGCATGCAGGAGGCAGCCAATCAATGATTCTCTCTCATCATAGATGTTTCTATCTCTTCTTTCCTCTCAGAAATCAATAAAAATATATATCCTGTACAATAAAAGGCTAATATGCAAATAGATTGAATGGCAGAACACCCAAACAACTGGTCGCTATGATGTGTGCTAACCGCCAGGGGGCATGCAAGGGGCTGCCAGCAGACAGGGGACCGGGGGCCATGGTGGGAGGGGCTGGGCAGGGGCACAGAGGATGAGCCGAGACCTGCCCCTGTGCTCACCACAGCCTCTCGGCCCACAGTTCCTTTCAAGGTTCATGAATTCGTGCACTGGACTCCTAGTGTTTGTGTGTGTGTGTGTGTGTGTGTGTGTGTGTGTGAAAGAGAGAGAGAGAGAGAGAGAGAGAGAGAGAGAGAGAGAGAGAGAGAGAAGTGGTTTACTACCTCACAGAGGTAGTAAGGAGTAGAGGAGACATTTGAACCTGCTCCAACATCAGAGGCCACACTCAAGGGCCTGAGAATCCCAGGTGGCTGAAGGACACACCTGGAAGGTGCTGAGAAGGCTGGCCCTCTAGTTGATCCTTTCTAGAAGGAACAGAGGCCCAGCATAGTCAAGATAAAAGTCTTTGCACGATGGTTTGTCTGGTTAGGAAAACCCCAGAGGCGTACACGTTTCAGCCCACTGTGGGCTCATTCAGCTGGTGGCCTCCAGTCTGTCATCCTGCACCTTATCAGAGAGCCTCTGGTTCTACTTCTGCCCCTTCTCCAAGCAGAAGTTCCATCACACACCTCCAGTCCTGTGCCCTCTCTCCCCACCAAACCCCTCTCTCCCCACCTGACCCTCCACCTGGACGGAGTGCCCTCTGTTCTTAGTGTCTATCCTTCCCTGGCTTTTTATTTATTTATTTATTTTTTACTTTACTAAAGGCCCAGTGTACGAATTTGTGCCCTGGTGGGTCCCTCTGGGTGGCCTGCAGGGATCAGATGGAAACCTGCAATTCAAGGCCGCCTGCAGCTCCTGCCTGCTCCTCCCACTCATCCCAGCCCCACTGTGCCTGCCGCAGGCTCGTCCCCAATCAGTCCCCATTGGGAGAGGCTCACACTGCTGCATTCACCAGCCATGAGCCCTGTGTCTGGTGTCCTCCCAAGGAAGTGGCGTGTGGGATTGGGCTGAAACCGGCTCTCTGATATCCCCTGAGGGATCCCAGATTGCGAGAGGGCACAGGCCAGGCTGAGGTATCCCATTGGTTCACGATCGGGCAGGGGAGGGACCGTGGGAGGGCTCCAGAGTGTGTCCAGCCCATCCTGCTCAGTCCTGATAGGCCGGACTCCAGCAGCAAGCTGACCTACAGGTCAGAGCATCTATCCCTTGTGGTCAGTGCACATCATAGCAAGTGGTTGAACAGCCTTAGCATATCATTAACATATTATGCTTTGATTCAGTTGTTCTGCTGTTCAGTCTATTTGCATATTACCCTTTTATTATAGGACTAGAAGCCTGATGCACAAAGATTTGTGCAAGAATGGGCTTTCCTTCCCTGGCTGCCAGCACTGCCTTCACTCTGGCCAAAACTGCCTTTCCAACTTTCCAAGCTGCCCAGAGGCCTGAGTGGCAGGGGCAGTGCAGAATGCCGGCATCATTGCCAAGCATCCAGCCCCGCCCTCAGCCATTCAGCACCTGCATTTGCAAATTAACCCATCATCTTTGTTGGGTTAATTTGCATGCTCACTCCTGATTGACTGGTGGATGTCTCAAAGGTACAGTCAATTTGCATCTTTTATGATTGTAGATTTTATTTATTTTTATTTTATTTTTTTAAGATTTTATTTTTATTTATTTTAAAATATCTTATTGATTTTTTGCAGAGAGGAAGGGAGAGAGATAGAGAGCTAGAAATGTTGATGAGAGAGAAACATTGACCAGCTGCCTCCTGCACACCCCCTACCGGGGATGTGCCCACAACTAACGTACATGCCCCTGACCGGAATCAAACCTGGGACCCTTCAGTCCGCAGACCGATGCTCCACCACTGAGCCAAACCGGTTTCGGCTGATTGTAGATTTTATTAGAGGCCTAGTGAATGACTTTGTGCACTGGTGGGGTCCATCAGCCTGGCCTTCAGGGATCAGGATGAAAACAGCTCTCTGACATCCCCTGAGGGTTCTGGATTGCGAGAGGGTGCAGGCCAGGCCAAGGCACCCCACCAGTGCACAAATCTGTGCACCAGGCCTCTAGTACGCATATAAGATCTTTGATTAATCTCTTCCTGCCCTCGCCCCTCCCCACTTCCCTCTGAGATTCATCAGTCTGTTCCATGTTTCCATGCCTGTGGTTTCCACTCCATGTTGAGCGTCTGCCCCCAGTGGTCATTGCATGCCATAGCATGGTTGCTTAGGCTTTTATATATATAGATTAGAGGCCCATTGCACGAAATTCATGCATTAGAGGGGATCCCCTCAGCCCAGCCTGCACCCTTTCCAATCTGGGACTCCTCAGGGGATACCCAACTGCTGGTTTAGGCCCAATCCTGGGGATCAGGTTAAACCAGCAGTCAGACATTCCTCTCACAATCTGGGACCACTGGCTCCTAACTCTCACCTGCCTGTCTGCCTGATCACCTCTAACTGCATCCCTTGGTGGCCTGATCACCCCTACTACCCTTCCCCCACCGGCTGGTTACCCATAAATGCCCCCCTGCTGGTTTGGTCACCCATAACTGCCCTCCCCCCCACTGGTCTGGTTGACCCTCACTGTCCCCCTTTCCAGCCTTGTAAACCCAAATGCATCCCTGCCATCCTGGTCACCTCCAACTGCCCCCCCTGCCAACCTGGTTCCCCTCAACTGCCCCCTGCCAGCCTGGTTGTCCCCAACTTCCCCCCTGCTGGCCTGGTCACCTACAACTGTCCCTTCCTGCTGGCCTGGTCACCCCCAACTGCCCCTCCCTGCTGTCCTGGTCACCCCATACAGCCTGATGTTCAGTCACCCGTCCAGTTGTTTTGGTCGTGACGGCCCCTGACTTTTTATATATTAAGATTGTTAAGCTGAGACCCGTTTGGCTCAGTGGATAGAGCGTTGGCCTGCAGACTGAAAGGTCCCGGGTTCGATTCCGGTCAAGGGCATGTACCTTGTTTGCGGGCACATCCCCAGTAGGGGGTGTGCAAGAGGCAGCTGGTCGATGTTTCTCTCTCATCGACATTTCTAACTCTCTGTCCCTCTCAATTCCTTTCTGTGTAAAATCAATAAAATATATATATATATATTTTAAAAAGATTGTTAATAGTATTACAGACGTCTCCCATTTTCGTCCTTTTGCTACCCCCCCGCCCCCACCCAACCTCGCCATGCCAGGCCTTCCCCTACTATTGTCTGTCTCTGTCTTCATTATACCCCTCCCTGGCTTTTAGGCCTACCTCTGGCCCTGTCTCCTTCAAGGAATCTTCTCTGGTGATTCAGAGGTAATATTTATTTCTTATTTCTAGAGCCTCACAAAAACCTGGGTGCTAATCCTCCTGCCTCTTAGCAATGTGACCTTGGTCAATTAACCTTTCTGAGCCTCAGTTTCTTCATCTGTAAAGTGATGATAAGTGATAACAATAATCGTATATAATAAAGATGTAATATGCAAATAGTTGTTATGCCATGAAGTGCAATGAATGACTGTGTAACAACCAAATCACGGAGCAGCAGGAGGGTGGGGCAGTGGAGAGCTATGGGAGGGGGCAGGGCAGCAAGCTATGAGGGGGGTAAGGGTAAGGGGAGCCAGGGGAGCTACAGGAGATCGGGGCAGTGGGCAGAGAGCTACTGGAGGGCAGCAGCAGGCTACTGGTGAGCTACTGGTGCACAGATTCATGTGCAGGGCTACTAGTAATCTATTTATATAAAAGCCTAAGAGACCATTCAACCAGTAGCTATGATGTGCACTGACCACCAGGGGGCAAACGCTTAACACACAGGCATGGAAACATGGAACAGACTGATGAATATCAGAGGGAAGGGGGAAAGGGAGGGTGGGGAGAGATTAACCAAAGATTTTACAAACATACTAGAGGCCCGGTTAGCCTGGCCTATGGGGATGGGGCCGAAATCAGCAGTCCGAGATCCCCCGAGGGGTCCCGAATTGTGAGAGGGTGCAGGCCAGGCCCAGGGACCCCACCGGTGCTCCGGGCCTCTAGTAATAATGATAACACTTGACATTTCTACTTTACAAAATTATCAATGGACAAGCACTTCGCACATTTTATTTTTTAATTTTTTAAAATATATTTTATTGATTTTTCATAGAGAGGAAGAGAGAGGGATAGAGAGTTAGAAACATCGATGAGAGAGGATCATCGATCAGCTGCCTCTTGCACACCCCCTACTGGGGATGTGCCCGCAACCCAGGTACATGCCCTTGACCGGAATCGAACCCAAGACCTTTCAGTCCCCAGGCCGACGCTCTATCCACTGAGCCAAACCAGTCCCGGCCACTTTGCACATTTTAAAGTTCAATGTGAATAAAATAAATTGTTATGGCCTTTGACTGTACTTTAGGTTTGGCATCACTCACGTAATATTATCTGTTATTTAGTATTTTTTGTTTGTTTTCTGAGTATCTTCTCTGGTAATTCTTCTAACATTCCCCCCCCTCCCCAAATTTGGAGCAAGGAAAGATTTACTGATCAAGAATGCCTAGTTTGCCGAAACCGGTTTGGCTCAGTGGATAGAGCGTCGGCCTGCGGATTGAAAGGTCCCAGGTTCGATTCCGGTCAAGGGCATGTACCTTGGTTGCGGGCACATCCCCCAGTAGGGGGTGTGCAAGAGGCAGCTGATCGATGATTCTCATCGATGTTTCTAACTCTCTATCCTTCTCTGTAAAAAATCAATAAAAAAATATTTAAAAAAAAATTCTCACTGCATCTTAAAAAAAAAAAAAAGAATGCCTAGTTTGAGAACATGAGAGAACTAATTCTCCAATCCATTTCCTTCCTTCCTTCACTTTTTATTTATTTAAAATGTATTTTTATTGGTTTCAGAGAGGAAGGGAGAGGGAGAGAGAGATAAAAACATCAATGGTGAGAGAGAATCATTGATCAGTTGCCTCCTGCATGCCCCCATCTTCCCTGACCGGGAATTGAACTGCCACCTCTTGGATCATAGGTCGATGGTCAACCACTGAGCCACACCAGCCAGGCTCCAATCCATTTTAAGACAACTCAAAATGCAGGTGTCCTTTAGCAGTTTTGTGCAAGTTTGTTTCAGAGACTGATCCCCCAAACCCCCCCCCCCACTTGCTCCAAGCCCAGTGCTAGCACAAAACAGCTGACTGACTGATTGGACTTGCCCGAGCCCAGTTTGTGCAAGGAGTGATTGGGAGCACGGAGCTGATTCTCAGGGAGGTATGGAAGAAGGAAGGAAAGCAGAACAAGGATTGGAAGATAAGAAATCTGAGGCTCAGAGAGCTGAGTAATTCCCCAAGTTCACAGAGCTGGTGGGTCGTGCAGCCAGGACTCAAACTTCCGACTCCGATGCCCTGTTGGCTCCATTGACACAGAAATAAGTAGGTAAACACCATGCATTAATCTCATTCTGGCTTCACGCCCCTGACAGCAGCCCAGAGGGGAGAGCCATACCTTCACATTCCAGCTGGGGACTGGGTTGTCTTCGCTGTCATAGCAACAGTCCTGCTTCAGGCACTGGCAGGCCCTCTGGGCCACTATGTCCCATCTGTACCCTTCCGCCACGTTGTGGGTGGGGTCGGCCGGGTCCAGGATGATGGGCCTGCAACACAGGGAGAGGGTCCCAGGCTCTTTCCGGTTTGGAGTCCTGGCCAGAAAGAAGCCTTCTCAGATGTCACCTCTTCCAGGCCTGAGCATCTGCATGTCCGGAGCCCGAGCCCTCAGTCCACGCGGGCTCAGAGACATTGCTGGAGGGTAACAGCACAGAGACCATTAGATTTCCAAGAACTCCTCTTGGGGAGAATTCTCTAGATGTTTGTAAGAAAATTTACCCAGTGGGCATGGCTCAGTGGCTGAGCGTCGATCTATGAACTAGGAGGTCACAGTTTTATTCCCGTTTAGGCACATGCCTGGGTTTCGGGCTTGATCCCCTGTAGGGGGTGTGCAGGAGGCAGCCCATCAATGATTCTCTCTCATTACTGATGTTTCTCTCTCTCCCTCTCCTTCCTCTCTGAAATCAATAAAAAAAAATTTTAAATATATTTTATTGATTTTTATAGAGAGGAAGAGAGAGGGATAGAGAGTTAGAAACATCGATGAGAGAGGATCATCGATCAGCTGCCTCTTGCACACCCCCTACTGGGGATGTGCCCGCAACCCAGGTATTATACATGCCCCTGACCGGAATTGAACCCCAGACCTTTCAGTCCGCAGGCGGACGCTATATCCTCTGAGCCAAACCGGTCTCGGCAATAAAAATATTTTTAAAGGAATTTTGATGATGATGATGATGATGATGATGATGGGGGGGAAGGGTGAGATGCCAAAGGCATGGTAAAGCAATATCAGATGCCCACCCAGGAAGGTGGGCCTCTCAAGTTCAAAGGTTTTGCTGACAGGCCACATAAGTTGGAGGTTAGAGCTGCTGAATCATTTTAAATAATAACTCCTCCTTCCCCAACTACTGATATTTGAGGTACTGGGACAAGCCCTATGTGAATTTCCCTCTTTTAATCCTTACAATTCCAACTAGTGTTCCCCATTTTACAGATGAGGAAACTGAGGCACATAGACCTCCCTCAGCCTCACAGCCAGCAGGTGGGATTCCTCCTCCAACGGGATTGGAGTGGCCTCTAGGTGTCACTCCTCTGCTGGGGGAATGTTTTAAGGGATACAAGCTTGGAGGGGCTTAGGCTCAGGGTTAGTTTCCTTGGGTTGCTCATGTGACAACGTGTGTTGGACGCCACGCCTGTGATAGGAGCCGGCCTGTTCCCGGGGCTTCGGACTTAGGAGGGAGCCGTGGCTCCAGGTGACAGAATGTGACAGCGGGCTACTGGAGTGAGCGGAACATTTTAGGCTCCAAGCTTGTTACTCCCAACACCCCGGCTCCTGAATCACCCTGGAGAAGGCAGGCTGCGGAGGGGGGGGTCACCTGACCCAGAGTGGCCCATCTGGGGACCCGATACACAGGGCTGCTGCCCAGTGGCCAGCCTCGCTCTCTCGGGAGTTTGGACCAGGGATGTAAGTAAGTGGAAGCAGGGTGGGTGGGAGAGAAGCAGAACAGAGAGGAAAGAGTGTGGGCAGTGAGGCAGAGTGTCAGGGAGAGAGGGAGCCAAAGGTTTGTCAGGTCCTGATGGTTTCCAGCCTCAATTTCCTGGGCATCCTTATAATCAGCCCTCTTTTCTTAAGGAGACCAGGCTTGTCTTCCTTGTTTGAAAACAAACAAACAAACAAACAAACAAACACACACAAAACCATCACTCACGTAAAAGAGCAACAAACATTCCTGTGACATGGCTTGCACTGACTTAGACCTTCTACTGCAAAGAACAGTCTCAGGCTGGGTTCTCCCCGCGGCAGATTCCCAAGGAAAGGACTTGACTCAGGAGGAGACCCAGGAGTCCTGATGAGGAGCGGGGACGGGAGAAGGCAGGAAGGGTGCCCCTAGGGGTGTGTGTCCAAGTGATTGCTGCAGGGCGGCTGAAGGTAGTCTCCGGGGAGGGACGCTGGGATTAACCATGCAGCAGGCGGGACCCAGAGCGAGCCCCTGGGTCTGCGATGGGAGGGAGCGGGGCTGTTTATCCACCAGCTGCCACCAGGCAGAGGGCCGCAGGCGCTGCCCTGGGAGACGCGATCGTGACCGTGTACCCGGCGCCACACGGGCCCTTCGCGGCGTTTCCCCCGGCCACACAGTCCCCCATCCGTGGTGCCGGCGGCTCCTGTCTCACCGAGAAGGAACCGAGGCCGCACTGGATTAAACGTGGGTCTCCATGATTCTTCCCACTTTCTCATGCTCTCTCTAAAAAATACTGAAGTGCCGAAACCGGTTTGGCTCAGTGGATAGAGCATCAGCCTGCGGACTGAAAGGTCCCGGGTTCGATTCCGGTCAAGGGCATGTACCTTGGTTGCGGGCACATCCCCGGTAGGGGGTGTGCAAGAGGCAGCTGATCGATGACTCTCTCTCATTGATGTTTCTAACTCTCTATCCCTCTCTCTTTCTCTCTGTAAAAAATCAATAAAATATATTTTAAAAATAAGGAAAAATAAGTAAATAAATAAACAACACTGAACTGCTCTTCTGAGGGCCAAGGTCGGAGGGGGCGGGGGCTTGAGGGCCAAGGAAAAGGCCCCTAGCTGCTAAGGCCCTGGCGGCTTGTGAAGGCGGCCAGGTCACGATTTCCTGGCAGCCTTGCTGCTTAATAAAGCTCCCTTCCCAAAAGAGAGACACCCAGAGCACCTCCCTCCTCTCTCTCCTGCCTGGGACACCCCACTCCGCTCTCTCCTGCCTGGGACGGGTGTGGGGAGCGGGGCCCGCACCTCCCTCCTCCCTCCTCTCTCTCCTGCCTGGGACACCCCCCTCCGCTCTCTCCTGCCTGGGACGGGTGTGGGGGAGCGAGGCCCGCACCCCCCTCCGCTCTCTCCTGCCTGGGACGGGTGTGGGGGAGCGGGTGTGGGGAGCCGGGCCGCACCTCCCTCCGCTCTCTCCTGCCTGGGACACCCCCCTCCGCTCTCTCCTGCCTGGGACGGGTGTGGGGGAGCGGGTGTGGGGAGCGGGGCCGCACCCCCCTCCGCTCTCTCCTGCCTGGGACACCCCCTCCGCTCTCTCCTGCCTGGGACGGGTGTGGGGAGCGGGGCCGCACCCCCCTCCGCTCTCTCCTGCCTGGGACACCCCC
>NW_023425516.1:7500-210000 GCF_014108245.1 Pipistrellus kuhlii | reverse complement strand
TCTGGGATCTGCAGGTAACAGGTCCTGTGACTGTGCCTTCGTGTAGGTAAGTGAAAGGGCAGCTTCAATCGACATGACCCTGAGGCTTTCCCTTCCCCAGGTGGGAGCTCAGATATTGAAGGAACGACCCGCTGACCCCTCACTCACGGGGCCTGCTCTGCATTTTCATAATTTCCACACCCCAGTTCCGGCTTCTCCGCTCAGTTCGTTGGTCCTTGACCCCAGTCCAGGAACTGATGTGAACACTAAAATACGACTGAGCCATAAAAGTCAATGCTGACACCAGGGACTTCACCAAACTTCCGGACAGGAACTGTGAACCCCTTAGCCTCATGGGACTCTCCTTTGTTTACCATAAACACAAGCTCTTTATGTCCTTACGTGTCCGTCAATAGCTTGTGACACCTAGCTGGATAAAACTCGTCAAATAAGAGAAAACACCAAAGTAATAGAACTGAATCAAACAGCAGCTTCATAAAACCCTGTGTGGCCGAATCCTTGCCTCAGGGGCAGAGGCTTGACCAACGGGGAGTGATAGATCCTCCCTTCCTCCAACTGATGGACGACTAAACTCTGCCTCTTAGTTGGAGCACTGAACCACCAATCACCTCAGGACCACGCCACCCAGCAGGGCCAGAGGATCGTCCACGGTCACCCGGGTCTGAGGCACCAGTATGAAAGATGAAACAGAGTGGGGCGGAGACGGGGATGGCAGGACGCAGGCTGTATTGGAGAGAAGAGCACCACTGCCGGCTGCTCCCAGAGAGAGCGCGGAAGAGAGCGAGGGCCGGGGTACAAGCACCTCTAAGGATAGGGGGCGGGGCTTGGGGCACTCAGCACATGCTGATTGATGGCTTCATGCAAGGCCTAGGATTAGGGACCTAGGGACTTAGGAACCGGGGGCTTAGGGTATTTGGCAGGTGCTGGTTGGTGGTTCAATGCTCAGGAATGTCTGGCTGCAGGTGGAGTTTACGTCTGTCCATCAGTTGGAGGAAGGGAGGATCTATCATCTTAATAATCATTCTTTTTTTCAAGTGCAGTTGACATTCAATATTATATTAGTTCCAGGTGTCGTATGGATATTTTGAAATATACATGATTCCATGCAGACATCGCATGTGAAATCTGAAAGGCAACTGCTAGGAAAATGTTCACTCAGTTAGTCATGATCCCAGGAACCGGCCATGGGAGGGGAACTGATGTGGGCGGAAGGCGGTGAATCTTTCCCCTTGTTAGCGGCCTTCATGGGCAGCGATTAACGTGCGGATATCCCATTGCAATTGGCATTAACGGTACAAGACTGTGTACCTGCTTACCGAAATCCTGTAACTTCCTTATTTTTCTCCTCCCTCCAGCTTTTCTTTCTCTTCCCCTCCCCTCCTCCTTCTCTTTCCCCTCTTTCTCTAGCTCCTTATTTATTTATTTTTATTGATCTCAGAGAGGAAGGGAGAGTGAGAGAGAAACATCAATGAGAGAGAACCATGGATGGGCTGCCTCCTGCGCGCCCCCTTCTGGGAATGGAGCCGTGACTTTCTGGTTCGACCCGGCTCTCTCCAGCCTCTTTATTCCACTTTGTATTAATATTTAAAAGAGGGCACTCTCCCTGGCCGGCTCCCTCTCTCCGGGGCCTCCCCCCCTCCCCCCGCAGGCTCACCCGCAGGAACCAGTGCTTCACCAGCCGCAGCAGCCCCTTGAGCTTGGTGGGCCGGTGCTTCACGAAGTCCCGCTGCAGCTCGCAGAAGGAGGGCGAGAGGCGGCCGGGGTCCGGGCAGGCTGCGGCCAGGCGCTCGTAGACCTGGGGGGGCGGCGGCGAGCTGGGAGCCGAGGGCCCTGGGGCGAGGGGGGCGCAGGGGGACCGGTCAGGACCCGGCTGCCCGGGCCGGTGCGCGGGGGCTGCAGGGGTCGGTGTTCGCGGGGGATACCCGGGGCCGGTGCGCGGGGGCTGCAGGGGTCGGTGTTCGCGGGGGATACCCGGGGCCGGTGCGCGGGGGCTGCCCGGGCCAGGGCTCAGGGGCTGCCCGGGGCGGGGCCTGGGGGGCCAGGGCTCAGGGGCTGCCCGGGGCGGGGCCTGGGGGGCCGGGGTTCAGGGGCTGCCCGGGGCGGGGCCTGGGGCCGCGGGGGCTGCAGGGGCTGCTCCGGGCCGGTGCCCGCGGGGGCTGCCCGGGCCAGGGCTCAGGGGCTGCCCGGGGCAGGGGCTGGGGCCACGGGGGCTGCAGGGGCTGCTCCGGGCCGGTGTCCGCGGGGGCTGCCCGGGGCCGGGGGTCCTTCCTGCCGCCACCAGCGGGTTCGCGCTCCCAGGCGCCCTCCCCGCTGCGCTCAGCTCGTTCCCTTCAGGCCCCCCCCCCCCCCCGCCCTCAGTTCCTTTGGGCCCCAGCGCCGCGGGGACCCCAGTTCCAGGGCAGAGAGCGGGGCTCGGGCGCCTTCCCGCTCTGTCCCGCCTCCGGCCCGCGCCAGGCGCCCCAAAGCCTGTGCGGTCCCCGGTGCGCGCCCAGCACCCTCCACTCCGGCCCTCGGGGTCTTGCTTGCTTTGCCATCAACACGCACCAGCGTGGTCTCCAGGGGAGCCCGGGGCACGGCGGCCGCAGCCCCCGGGGCGGGTGGAGGGCGGACGGACGGGGGCCCGGGGATGGGGGGAGGCGCGGGGCGGGCCCCTCCTTACCCAGGGCCCGGTAGGCGGGCACGATGGTGACGGTGACCGGCTCCGCGGTCCAGCGGGTCCAGATGGTGAAGGCGAGAGCGTCGGGGACGCCCGGGGCCACCTCCAGGCCCTCGAGCCCGAGGTCCAGCAGGTCCCGGCAGGTCCACAGCGCCCCCCGCAGGAGCCGCAGCGCCGCCTGGTGGCACCGGGCCGCCTCCTGGAAGCTGCGGAGGCCGCTCAGGAAGGCCACCAGCCGCACCTCCGCCACGCCCCGCAGCGCCGTGCCCGTGCCGAAGGAGCCCACCTGCGGGCACAGGGCACCGTCACCGCCCGGCTCAGGCTCAGCCCGGGGTCCGAGCCACAGCCCCGGGGTCCGAGCCACAGCCCCGGGGGTCAGAGCCACAGCCCCGGGGTCAGGGTCACAGCCCCGGGGGTCAGGGTCACAGCCCCGGGGTCAGGGTCACAGCCCCGGGGGTCAGAGCCACAGCCCCGGGGTCAGGGTCACAGCCCCGGGGGTCAGAGCTCCAGCCCCGGGGTCAGAGCTCCAGCCCCGGGGTCAGAGCCACAGCCCCGGGGTCAGAGCCACAGCCCCGGGGTCAGGGTCACAGCCCCGGGGTCAGGGTCACAGCCCCGGGGTCAGGGTCACAGCCCCGGGGTCAGGGTCACAGCCCCGGGGTCAGAGCCCCAGCCCCGGGGTCAGAGCCACAGCCCGGGGGTCAGAGCCACAGCCCAGGGGTCAGGGTCACAGCCCGGGGGTCAGGGTCACAGCCCCAGGGGTCAGAGCCACAGCCCGGACAGGGGGACCCATCCCCCTCTCAGGTGAGAAAGCGGGAGCTCGGGAGAAGCCACCTGCCCGGCCGCAGGTGCACAGCCTGAGGCCGGAGCCCAGGCCCGAGTTCCCCGGGCTCCACTCTGAGGCCGCCCTGCCTGCAGCCATGTGTGTGCCCGGACATGGATGCCCTCCACAGGCAGCTGGACGGGCAGCGGGAGGTCTGAGAGGTTTATGACATGGCGGGGGGGGAGAGGGGCAGGACTGCCTGTGGATGAGAGCCTGGCAGCCTGACCTGGCCTGACTCCTGCCTGGCTTCTCCAGCTATGTGATCATTCGGAGCCCTACAAATCACCCCCCTCTCTCTCCTCTCTCTCTCTCCTCTCTCTCTCTTCGGGAGGTAGGATTGCTGGGCGTGAACAGGCCTCAGATCAGCCTCTTTCCCCGTGGGGTGAGCACAGGCTGGGTCTGGCCCTTTGCACAGACAAGACCTTTGTGTCCTCTCGCCCGGCGACTGAGGAGCCACTAGTAACATTATCTCTGAGGTGCAGATGAGGAAACTGAGGCAGTGGGGGTAAAGCTACTTGCCCTGGCTCCTAGCCTGTAGTCATGGTCACGGTCAGCCCGGCCGGCATGGCTCAGGGGTTGAGCACTGACCTATGAACCAGGTCACGATTCAGTTCCCGGTCAGGGCACAGGCCAGGGTTGCGGGCTTGATCCCCAGTGTGGGGCACACAGGAGACAGCTGGTCAATGATTCTCTCTCATCACTGATGTTTCTCTCTCTCTCCCCGTCTCTTTTCCTCTTTGAAATCAAATATATATTTAAAGTAAAACATAGAGAATAAAGTGAGCTCATATATCCAGTTAGATTAACAATCTTAACTTCTCGCCACATTTGCTTCATCTAACCCACATTAAAGTAAACGATAGACACCAAGAAACTGTCCCTAAATAAGTTAGCATTTGTGTACAAGGTAAGAGAACATATCTCCCTTAACCACAGAACTGTCACACCTAACACAGCCAGCAATGATTCACTTATATTACTTAACATCCAGGCCAGGCTATGTCCTCAGCCCTGCAGCTCAGGTGGCTAGTGTCTTCCTAGTAGGCCAAGGTTGCTGGTTCGATCGCAGGTCAGGGCACATACAAGAATCAGCCAACAAAGGCATAAATAAGTGGAACGAGAAACCTCTTTCTCTCTCTCTCTCTCTCTCTCTCTCTCTCTCTCTCTCTCTCTCTCTCTCTGATGATCTATCTATTCACACCAGGAGCAAAGACTTGGCTTTGCACTTGGTTGCTGTCAATCTCAAGTCTCTGAGCCTCCATTTTGCTCTCATCTGAGAAGAGGAAAGAGAACAGCATAGAGATCAGACCTGTTGAGCGGTTATGCTGGTGCACCCCAAAAAGTGAACTGTTATTAGCTTCCTTACCAGGTTGTTGTGCTCAGGGCAGCGTGGGGTGGGGTGCAGGCAGCTAAGTGCTGAGGGTCGGCAGCATGGGGTGGGGATAGCGAGGCAGAGATCCCCAGCGCCTCAGGGGTCAGGCCCCTCGGGCTGCGTGTGCCCAGCCCTGGCCCAGTCTCACCTTCACCAGCTTCAGCACCCGCACCTCCTGGTCCGGCCAACACGCTCCCTCCAGGGGCTCTTCCCTCAGGAACTGCTCCACCGCCTTCACGGCCTCCAGCACCTCCTCCTTCCACTCCCGGCTGGGCTGCAGCCGCTGAGCCAGGAAGGCGTCCAGCCTGGAGGCGGGGGTGTCGTACAGCTCCTCGGGCAGTGCCATCGCTGTGACAGGACGTGTGACAGGACCCCTGCCAGGCAGATATGTAGTCACACGCCCAGCTCCTGGCGTGCACGCCCCTTTTTTTTTTTTTTAAGGGAGCTCCTCCTCCGCTCCCCTCCAGCGGCCTGCTGGGATACAGATAACAGAGAGGAAGCCCGGAGCGAGGGGGCTGGCCTGGGCCCTCCTCCTTGGGGACCCCTGGCTGTGGCGGAGGCGCAGAGGGACTGACTCCGCAGAGCTTGGGAGGACTGGGGCCACCTTAACAGGCTTGGCTTCTGGCCCACCTTTCTGCTTTGGTTTCGATTCCCAACTCTTTAAGTTTCCTTTTAATGACGTTTGGAAAGTGAAATTGGCTTGGGCTGGTCCTTAGAGGAGGCCATCTGCCAGCAAGGTCTGAGCTGGATGGTACCTGCCACCCTTGTCCGAGGTTCAGGCAGATCAGGGGTTTGTTCGTGGTGGGGATGAGCAGTTGGGACTCACGTCAGGTGGAACAGACTATTTACACTTTTTAATTTGGATATTTTTTCTTTTTCCATTTGCAGTTTATGTTCCGTATCATTTTGTGTCAGAGCCAGGTGTACAGCATGGTGGTTAGACAATCATACGCTTGACAAAGGGTGACTGGCATTTCCAGCCCCCGTGGCCCCGGACGCAGTCACCACCGCACGATCGGCTGTGCTCCCTGCGCTGTAACTGCCAGGCTGCACCTCTCAACCCCCTCCTCCCGCTGGCGGCCATCAGCCCACTCTCCGTATCTATGAGGCTTTTCTGTTTTGTTGGTTCATTTACGTTGTCCTTTGGATTCCACATATAAATGAAATCATATGCCAAAACCGGTTTGGCTCAGTGGTAGAGCGTCGGCCTGTGGACTGAAAGGTCCCAGGTTCGATTCTGGTCAAGGGCATGTACATTGGTTGTGGGCACATTCCCAGTAGAGGGTGTGCAGGAGGCAGCTCGTCGATGTTTCTATCTCATCGATGTTTCTAGCTCTCTATCCCTCTCCCTTCCTCTTTATAAAAAATCAATAATATATATATATATATATATATATATATTTTAAAAAGAAATGATATGGTATTTGTCTTTCTCTGACTTAGCTCACTTAGCATATTACCCTCTGGGTATAACACGGTCCACGCAGTCACATTAAATGGCTGAGTAATATTCCAGTGTACACAGGCACCACAGCTTTAAAAACACCCACTCCGGCCGAAGCCGGTTTGGCTCAGTGGTAGAGCGTTGGCCTGCGGACTGAAAGGTCCCAGGTTTGGTTCCGGGTAGGGGCATGTACCTTGGTTGCGGGCACATCCCCGGTGGGGGGTGTGCAAGAGGCAGCTGGTCGATGTTTCTCTCTCATCGATGTTTCTAGCTCTCTATCTCTCTCCCTTCCTCTCTGTAAAAAAATCAATAAAATATATTTAAAAAAACACATACACACAAGAAAACACCCACTCCACCAAAACCGTTTGGCTCAATGGATAGAGCATCAGCCTGGGGACTGAAGGGTCCCAAGTTCGATTCCGTCAAGGGCATGTACCTTGGTTGCGGGCATATCCCTAGTGGGGGATGTGCAAGAGGCAGCTGGTTAATGTTTCTCTCTCGTCGACGTTTCTAGCTCTCTATCTCTCTCCCTTCCTCTCTGTACAAAATCAATAAAATATATATTTAAAAAATAAAAAAATAAAAAAAAACACCCGCTCCTGTGGACGGCTGCATTGCTGCTTCCGGAGCCTGGCTATCGTAAACAACACTGCAGAGAACACCAGTATGCATTCATCCTTCCAGATAAGTGTTTTGAGTTCCTTCAGATGTATTCCAAGAAGTGGGGTCACTGGGTCGTAAAGCAGTTCCGTTTTAATGTTTTTGAGGAAACTCCATACTGTTCCCCACAGGGGCTGCACCAGCCTGCATTCCCACCAGCAGCGTGAGGGTTCCTTTCTCTCCACACCCTCGCCAGGACTGGCTGTTTGTTGATTTATGGATGGTGGCCATTCTGACAGGTGTCAGGTGATGTCTCATTGTGGTTTTCACTTACATTTCTCAGATGATTAGTGTGACTGAGCATCTTTTCGTAAGTCTGTTGTCCATCTGTATGACCTCTTTGGAAAAATGTCTATTCAAGTCCTTTGCTATTTATTTATTTATTTATTTATTTATTTATTTATTTATTTTTGTAAGAGAATATTTATTGGGTAAATTATAGAGGTAGAAAAAGTAATTCATAAAGGAAAAACCAAGATGACAGCATAGGTGAGCAACTAATCTGCCCCCTCACACAACAATTTCAAAACTACAGCTAAAAGACAAAACATCTATCACCCAGAACCACGGGAAAGCTGGCTGACAGAGAAAGGAGCACAAGGGCTGAAAAGCTGAAAAGCTGAAAAGCCTAGAGGTGCACGTGGCAGTCATTGTTTACTGCACTGGAGGGGGTGGGGGAGGGACACTTGGAAAAGCTGACAGGCAGAGACAGCTGACGGCAGCCATCGCTGCTTGCCATGCTCCAGCCTAGAGAGGTCCTGAGACCCCGCCCCGCCCTAAGGCCCCGCCCCGCCCTGAGGCCCCGCCCCACACATTCTACAAACCTGCCCAGGCTCCACACAGCTGCTTTTTTTTTTTTTTAATTAAATATATTTTATTGATTTTTTTTACAGAGAGGAAGGGAGATGGATAGAGAGCTAGAAACATCGATGAGAGAGAAACATCGACCAGCTGCCTCTTGCACACCCCCTTCTGGGGATGTGCCCGCAACCAATTTACATGCCCTTGACTGGCGAACCCGGACCTTTCAGTCCACAGACCGACGCTCTATCCACTGAGCCAAACCAGTTTCGGCCACACAGCTGCTTTTGCATAAGCAGCGGAAATGCCAAGAAAAGGAAGGAGATCTCAAACAAAAGAAATGGAGGAGAACAAACAAAAGACTGGATATAGAGTTCAAAACCACGATTATAAGGTTCTTCAAGAATTTCCTAGAAAAGGCTGATAAACTTAACAAGACCCTCGAGGATATGAAAAAGAAATTTTTTAAACTAACTAGAAATTAAACATGCACTGACTGAAATAAAAAATATTACACAGAGACCCAACAGCAGACTAGAGGAACGCAAGAATCAAGACAAAGATTTGGAACATAAAGAGACAAAGGACATTCTTCTGGAGAAGCAAGAAGAGAAGAGAATCCAGAAAGTTGAAGATAGTGCAAGAAGCCTCTGGGGCAACTTCAAGCAAACCAACATCAAAATTATAGAGTGCCAGAAGAAGAGAGAGAGCAAGACACTGAAAACCTATTTGAAGAAATAATGACCAAAAACTTCCCCCACCTGGTGAAAGAAATAGACTTACAAGTACAGGAATCACACAGAACCCCAAACAAAAGGAATCCAAAGAGGACCACACCAAGACACATCATAATTAAAATGCCAAGAGCAAAAGACAAAGAGAGAATCTTACAAGCAGCAAGAGAAAAACAGTTACCTACAAAGGAGCACCCATATAATTATCAGCTGATTTCTCAACAGAAACTAAGCAGGCCAGACGGGAGTGGCAAGAAATATTCAAAGTGACAAATAGCAAGAACCTACAACCAAGATTACTCTACCCAGCAAAGTTATCATTCAGAATTGAAGGGCAGATAAAAAGCTTCACAGATCAAAAAAAGCTAAAGGAGTACATCACCACCAAACCAGTGTTATTTAAAATGCTAAAAGGTATTCTTTAAAAAGAGGAAAAAGAAGAAAAAAGTAAAGATAAAAATTATGAACAACAAATACATATCTATCAATAAGTGAATCTAAAAGTCAAGTGAATTAAAAATCTGAGGAATGGAATAAACAGGTGAATATAATAGAATCAGGGGCATAGAATGGGAGGGGATTGATAATTCTCAGGGGGAAAGGGGTGTCTGTGTGGGGGGTACGGAAAGAGACTGGACAAAAATCATACCTCTGGATGAGGACGGGGGGGGGGTGGAGGAGGAGGAGGTAAGGGCAGAGGGTGGAGTGGGGATCAGGTGGGAGGGAGCTATGAGTGGGGGGAAAGGAGAATCAATTATAATAATATGAACAATAAATATTTATTTTTTTAAAAAAGAGGAAGATTAGCCAGTCAGAGAAAGATAAATATCACATGATCTCACTCTTTGTGGAATATAATGAACAACATAAACTGATGAACAAAAACAGAACCAGAGACATAGAAGCATGGAATAGATTATCCAATCTATGAGGGAAGGCAGGGGAGGGGGAGGATAAGAGGTCAACCAAAGGGCTTGTATGCATGCATATTAGCATAACCAATGGGCACAGATAGGGGAGAGATGAGGGTTGGGTGGGGGGGTGACCTGGGAGAAGTCAACGGGCAAAAATGGAGACTTATGTAATACTTTAAACAATAAAGAACTTAAAAAAAAAAAAGTAATTCCTAGAGGAAATGGACTCAGGAAACCAGTTGTAGAGCTAAAGGAAGGGCCCTTGGAGCATGGGAGTGAAGGGGCCCATGGCCACGGGCCTGGGCGGGGGGGGGGGGGGGGGGGGGGGGGGGGGGGGGGGGGGGGGGGGAGGGGAGGAGGAGGGGCAGGCACAGAAAGGCGCCTGTGTGCTCCTGAGGCGAGACCTCTGCCCGTTTTTAAATTGGGTAGTTTGTTTTTCTGGTGTTGAGTTGTATGCGTTCTTCATAAATTTTGAATATTAACCCTTTAACAGATGTATCATTGGTGAATTATCTCCTATTAAGTGGATTGTCTTTTCATTTTATTGGTGGCTTCCTTTGCTATGCATTTTTTTGTTTCCCTTGCCCAAGGAGATGCATCAGAAAAAAATATTACTAAGAGAGATAGATGGCCGAAGCCGGTTTGGCTCAGTGGTAGAGCATCGGCCTGTGGACTGAAAGGTCCCAGGTTCGATTCCGGTCAAGGGCATGTACCTTGGTAGCGGGCACATCCCGGTAGGAGGTGTGCAAGTGGCAGCTGGTCGATGTTTCTCTCTCATCTACGTTTCTAGCTCTCTCTCTCTCTCTCTCTTGCTCTCTGTAAAAAATCAATAATATATATATATATATATATATATATATATATATATATATATATTTTTTTTTTTTTTTAAAGAGAGAGATAGATGTCTGAGAGTTTACTGCCTCTTTTCCTTAGGGGTTTTACGGTTTGAAGTCTTACATCTAAGTTTTCACTCCATTTTGAGTGTATTCTGGTATACCATGTAACAAAGTGGTGGAGCTTCTGTTTGTATCTGTCCAATTTTCCAGATTGATGTTGGTGGAATCTTTAGGGTTCTTTAGGTACAGAACAGACTTTAAATTCCAGTTAACTCCACAGACTCTAAGCCCCTTTGACCCCTTGCTCCATACGTTGTCATGCAAATTAAACACGGGAATATTGAGCAGATAAAACACTCGCTAAATGCAAGTATTCTTCATTTTCTAATTATCTCATGAGTGTCTTCTAGGTGCCAGACATTGTGCTAAGAAGACTAAATGGACTGGATCCTGCCCCAAGAGGCACCCTGGGCAGTGGAGGACACAAACTAGAGCCTGAGAGTGACGTGTGCAGGTAGGAAAAGGGCATGGAAGCCTAGTGGGAAGCTGGCAGAAGAGTTTCTTTGGAGTCACCTATGGTGTCAGTCGGCACCTACCTGAGAAGAGTCTTAAAAGAATGGGGATGTGGCCAGGAAAAGAGGGCACAACGCAAGTGCAGACAGAGGTGAACTATCCAGGGGTGTGCAAGGACTCAGATGCTAAATTTGCCTTGGCATGGAGAGTTCAGAGGGGAGACCTCAACCAAAGGCTTGGCCTGTGGCAGCACCGATAACTTTGTCTAGGGAAGGTTTATGGCCTCTCTGGAATGGGAATAGTCTTATTTTCCTTATTATTTAAGCAAGGCAGGCAGGAGGGCAGGAGCTTAATCTTAGAGTGCCATTCATTCATTAATTCAACAAACATTTTTTTTGAGCATCTACTATGTGCCAGTCAGGAGTTGGGCATAAAGCAGTGAATGGGCAAAATTCCCTGCTTGCAGAGTGCTTACTTTCCGGTGGTGAAGACAGACAAAAACAAGATAAATAAAATTATAGTAAACGAGATGGTGATAAGTGCTAAGCAGAAAAAATACAGCAGAGAAAGAGGTTAAGAGGTACTGTGTGTGTGTGTGTGTGTGTGTGTGTGTGTGTGTGTGTTCAGTCTTAAATAATGTGGTTAGGGAAGGCCCTAAAAGGAGGCATTTGACAAAGACATGATTTAGGTGAAGAGTGAGCCATGTGTATGTCAGAGGGAAGAGGATCCTTCAATGCAGAAGGAACAGCAAATGCAGAGGGCCATGCGACAGTGGGCGGTGGGTTTAAGGCATATCACTGTGACGGGAGGGAAATGATAGGGGGAGGAGGGTGGGAGGGGATAAGGTTTGAGTAGTAGAGGGTGTATGTGTAGGGGGGACTAAGGGTGTAGGATCTTGAAAACTACTAAGACTTTGACTTTAAAAAATATATATATATTTCAGAGGGAAAGGGGGAGAGAGAAACATCAATGAAAAGAGCACCGATTCACCAACCAGCTGCCTCCTGCACAGGGGACAAGCCCACATCCTGGGCATGTGCCCTTGACTGGGATCAAACCCGGGGTGGGGGTGAAGCATCTTATATAAAAACTGCTGTTTGAAATTTTAACCCTGCTTTTTTGGCTCCTGTAAATGCTTGACTGATTAAATAATAAGGAAAATAAGACTACTCCCATTCCAGAGAGGCCATAAACCTTCCCCAGATGAAGTTATCAGTGCTGGCACCAGGCCAACCCTCAAAGCCCCAGTGCATAGGGCTCTTTAAGAGTGTGCAAAGGGAAACAAAAACACCCTTACTTGAGCTAGAAAAAGTATAAACAGCGTAGCTTCCTCCATGTTTTTTTGCCCAGAATTTGAAAGGCATTTTTCTCTGGGCCTGTACGTAATAATAATAATAATAAAGTGTGACTCCATTTTTCCAAGTGCTGCTTGGTTTTTCTGCAACGGAGGTAGGGGGGAGGGGGGCCTTTTAGTCCACAGACGGACTCTGTCCACTGAGCCAAACCAATAAGGGCAAGACTCTACTTCTACTCTGAGCGAAATGGAGAGCCACTGGGGAGTTTCCAACGAGGCAGACGCGGTCTGCCTTTCATTTTAACAGGATGACACTGCCTCCTGGCGGAGGATCAGAGTAAAAGCAGGGGGTGTGGCGCAGGGAAAAAGGGAAGCAGGAGCTCAGTAAAGGAGCTTCCGCAACAATCCAGACAGATGTGGCCGCTTGGAGAAAGCTGGCAGGCGTGAAGGGAAGGAGAAGCAGGATTGTTTATTATTATTTGTTTTATCGTGGAAAATTAAAATAAAGTAAAATTTAAAAAGCCCTGGCCGGTGTGGATCAGTCGGTTGGGCATCGGCTGCCGGTTCCCTTCCCGGTGGGGGACGGCGCTGCAGTTACCCTGGCAACGGCGCGCGTCTCACCAGCGGAAGCAGTGAGTGGAGACAGAGGCGGGGCTTCCGGCGGAAGCGGGCTCTGCCGCTGCAAGCTCGGGAGGATGCTGCGCGCTGGGTGGTGGTGGCGGTGCCTCGGCCTGTGTGGCCTCCTCGCGGGGCGGGCGGAGGCCCCGAGCCCGGGGGAGCCGCTGGAGCAGAGCCGGCCGTACGCGGTGCTGCGCGGGCAGAACCTGGGTGAGCGGCGCGGGCGGGCCGGCGGCGGGATCGGGCTCCGCTTCCGCCTCTGGGGCGCCGGGAGCCGGGCCCGGCGGGGCGGACGGCGGGGACGGACGCGGGTTAGGGGTGCGGGTGCGACCTCGCCGCGGCCGGGGAAAGGGCCTGAGCTGTGCAGCTCGGCGCCAGCCTGGTGCACAGGCCCTCGGCATGGCGAGTCCGGGGTCCTGGGTCTCCATCCGGGTCCCCTCCTCCTCCCGGGCCGGGTGCGCCAGGCTAGGCAGCAAGGAGTGTGATAGGGTGCACCCCGCTCCCGCTTCTTTCCTCACGGGAACCACGGTCACAGCGGTGGCCGGCCCATTTCCGGGGTGCCGTGTGTTGTGCTCAGCACTTCGTACACGTGATTTCATTCCGGCCTCACTGAAACGAAGCGGTAGTTTTCAGCATATTTTACAGATAAGAAAAAAGGAAGCTCAGGAAGATTTGCCCAAGGTCACACAGCTGGAAAGTGGTGGCGGCCGGGATAGAACCGCGGCTTTGTGTGAGAGCATCTCTTCCTCAAATACATCGTCCAGGGGCCTCGGCTACGGAGGGGCCGACTCTCGAGCTTCAGAATAACTTCCTCTTGTTTGGTCAAAGCCCTTCCTTCCCGCTGTGCCTCACTTTACATCTGGACATCAACAGAGCTGCCACATAGTATCATTTCTGGATTATCTTTACATGAACTCATTGGCATGTATTTTTAAATATATATATTTTAATAATTCAAGAGGGCCAGAGCTAGAAAGGCCATGGAGCATCTGGCAGTCTCTGTCCTTCATTTAAACTTTAAGGAAACCGAGGCCCAGAGAGGGTGAGAGATGTCCCAAGGTCACACAGGAAGCTGGTGTCATCCCCCACCCCCGCCCCGGATTCTGCTTTCCAGCCCAGTGACCTAGTGCTCCCTCCGGGGAGGCCGCCTCCAGGAAGGAGTTAGAAGCCTCAGGCCCCATCTCTTCTTTGTACCCATCCCCAGCATCTGAAGCTTGAGGTTATGTGACTTGTTTCTTTTAATATTTTTATTGATTTCAGAGAGGAAGGGAGAGGGATCTAGAAACATCAGTGAGAGAGAGCTATTGATTGGCTGCCTCCTGCGCTCCCCCTATTGGGGATTGAGTCTGAAACCTGGGCATGTGCCCTGGACCAGAATTGAACCTGGGTCCAGGTTCAGTCCACAGCTCTATCCACTGAGCCAAACCATTAGGGTTCATTGTCATGTATTTCCCATGTACTGTGTTGTGTGCCTAGCTAGCTAGTGCTGTGCTCCGTGGTTTCCACACATGATCCTGCTTTATGCTTTAGATTAGGGGTGTCGAACTCAATCAGAGAAGGGGCCAAAATCTAAAATCCAGCCTAAATCGCGGGCCGAATGGTTTACTGAACAGTCATAAACTGTCATTGTGATGGAAACGCAGCGGAGTGCAGTGATGACAGCGCGGTGCGGGCCACATTGCAAGGCCTGGCGGGACGGATTTGGCCCGCGGGCCTTGTGTTTGACACATGTGCTTTAGATCCATCACGCTGATGGGATCATTCATTGTCAGGAGGGAGGCGTGGAGACATGCTGCCCTGCACACCGTGAGATGTTTAGCGGCCTCCCCGGCCTTTACCCACTAGATCCCAGCCCACACAATCAATCAGAATATCTCCAGACATACTTTCCAACACCAACGTACATGCCCTTGTTAAAAGTAACAGCATTTTTTGCTGAAACCGGTTTGGCTCAGTGGTAGAGCGTCAGTCTGCGGACTGAAAGGTCCCAGGTTCGATTCCTGTCAAGGGCACGGTTGCGGGCACATCCCCGGTGGGGGGTGTGCAAGAGGCAGCTGGTCGATGTTTCTCTCTCATCGAGGTTTCTAGCTCTCTCTCTCCCTTCCTCTCTGTAAAAAATCAATAAAATAAAAAAAGGAACAGCATTTTGAACACCTCCCACAATTCTGAGAGTCACACAGTTGGGAGTGCCTGTGACTTCTGACAGGTTGCTGGTTACATTGATTTAAAGTAGGGGTGTCGAACTCAATCAGAGAAGGGGCCAAAATCTAAAATCCAGCCTAAATCGCGGGCCGAATGGTTTACTGAACAGTCATAAACTGTCATTGTGATGGAAACGCAGTGGAGTGCAGTGATGACAGCGCGGTGCGGGCCACATTGCAAGACCTGGCGGGACGGATTTGGCCCTCGGGCCTTGTGTTTGACACATGTGATTTAAAGCCAGGCCTTCTGCCTAGTCCTGTACCACAGATCAACCTGAGTTACCAACTGCAGGTCCCAATTCTTACCTGAGCACATTGTAAATTTTAGTTGGGAAGTTTCCTTTCAAAAACAGAGTAGGTTTGTGAAGTTAGTAAATTGCTTCTTTGATCAGAAAGGCCCTTCTCAAAACTCACATAGACTGAAATACTTTATTGAATTTCTAGTTTTTATAAATGGCTTCAACAACATAGTTGGGCTCCCTGCTTTTATTCAGATCGTTATTCATTGCCTACAACCCTTTCTTTAAACTCAGAATAAAATCCATGTTTCCTTAAACATGCAATGGCTTCAGTCTTCCTCTCCAGCTCCATTTCCTGCCTTCCTCCCTTCACTGTTCCCACCTCTGCCACGATGGCCTGTTCATTCATTTGCTTTTTGGCTTGCTCCGGCCTCAGCGGCCTTCATTTGCTGATCATGGGGCCGACAGTGCTCTCCCTGCAAATCTTCATACGGCCAGAACCTTCCTTTCATTAAAGTCTCAGCTTATGTGTCCCCACTCAGATGTCTCCGCGCCCCCCCCCCCCCTCCCCCCAACTGTCACAGTAGTTTCCTCACTGCAGCCCTTCAGGCTGTGAACGCTCTTGTTTACATTCTCCCCAACACTTGGAGACTTCCGGAGAGAGGGTCTGTTCAAGGCCGTCGTGTGTGTGTGTGTGTGTGTGTGTGTGTGTGTGTGTGTGTGTCCCCTGCACAGCGCCCGGTACTGAGTGGCATTCGGTCCGTCGCCGCCGGTGAATGAGGACTTGCGGAACCAGGGCCGCCATGAGGAGGTAACTTGTGTTCCTTTTGCAGTGCTGATGGGAACCGTTTTCAGCATCCTGCTGGTGACCATGATCCTTATGGCATTTTGTGTCTACAAACCCATTCGGCGTCGCTGACAGCCGAGCAAGCCGTCCCGGAGTGCGGGAACAGAATAAGTTGTGTTGCACACGGGTCAGTGGAGAAGTTGGAATCCGAACTTTCATGCTTGGAAATGACCTCTGGTCAGGACAATTGGTAAATGCTGACTTAGAACATCTAGCAGATTTTCTGTAACACTGTAATGCAAATAATTGGCCACTGAGTCTACTTCTAGTATTTTCTTTCATATGTGGCTACACTTGTCAAAAGTCAGACCTAAAGCTCAGCGTAAAGTTCTGTGTAAAAATGGAGTGCTCCTGAGAAAGGAACACGGTAACCTTGTGAGTGATTGGGAAGGACTAATCGTTAATGTCTGAAAAGAGTAAGACGACTTAGACATTCAGCACTTAAGAACCACTTGTGACTATAGGTTAAGAATCACCAATGTTTGTAATTAGGGTTGGCCTAGAGTACTCTGGTTGCAAGCAGTGTCCTCTGTGGGGAGCTTGGGCTGTCATGCCTCATGCAGCATCAGCTCTGCCCCCACTGAAGTCAGGGTCATATCAGGTAGGCTCTCTCATGTGTCCCCTTGGCTGGCAGGCGCTGGGGTTGGACTGGAAGCTTCTCGGTGACCCGTCTGAAAAAGAACTTCCTGCCAACGTGCGGACCTCCCTGGTCTGCACTTCAGCCTTCCCAGCCCGCGGCCCGAAGCATGTGGCAGCTTTTCAGATTTGGAAGCTAAGGGACTCTTCGGCCCCGGGTGGGAAGGACTCCCTTCCTGTACTAGGCAGAGTGGGAGTGGGTATGTTTACAAATTTTATTTCAGCTTTGGAAATGCTGCTGCTGGTTTGCACTGTTGGTGAACTGGATCTCCCCCTATTGCAGTGATACTTTTGTACTTACAACGTGGCCATCGGTATTTATTTTACTTTAAAGGTGCTAAGTTTAATTACGTTGTTAAACTGAAATGCATATCTTGTGCTCCTAATTTTTTTTTTTAAACTCGCACTTAATGTGAAATAACTGATGTGGGATCCTGTAACTCTTTGACGTATTTTGTTTGTAACCTTCAAATGTTAACTGTTCTGTGCTTTTCAGCAAATGTCAATTAAAATTAAAGTAAAATCTTACATCCTGTTTTACTCCTAGTTATGTTCCAAGCATTTAAAATGCAGGTACGTTTGAATCAAATCTCTTAAGGAAGCACTGTGAAGTGGATTTTTAAATTCATGTGAAATAATACTGTTTCCCCAAGGCAAGGCATCATTTCTGAAAACTGAGCCAGGATTAATCCCTCAGGCTGGCCAGAGTCTGGAGACCTGGACTCTTGTCCCAGCTCCAGGCACAAACAGCCTGAACTTCCTCAGAGCCTGTTTCTCTTCTTTGAAATGGTGACATACACTTGTTCTTAAATATTGTATAGATGAAATGATTTGAAAGCTAACTCAAATGAAGGTGGGATTACTAGTTAGCCTGTCCTGTAGAAATCTGTTACTGGCTGGAAGGTGTGGGTGGGATGCCAAGACTGGCATTGACAAGGTTAAATTCCACCTCATCTGCAACACATTTTGATATGCTGCCAAAAAACTTATTGCCACTTTTAGGATTTTATTTTTTGTTAATCCTCACCCAAGAATATTTTTCCATTGATTTTTAGGGAGAGGAGGAGAGAAAGGGAAACATCGATGTGAGAGAAACACATCAATTGGCTGCCTCCTACATGAGCCCAGACCAGGGCCCAGGCCGGGAGGAGCCTGCAACCAAGGTACATGCCCTTGACCTGGAATCAAACCGGGGACCCTTTGGTCCACAGGCCAACACTCCATCTTCTGAGCCAAACTGGCTAGGGCCACTTTTAAAAGGAAACAGTAAGAACTTGCCAGCCTGCAGTCTGTTCAGTAATCACCAGGCAGGTAGTAGGGCCGTGTTCATTTTCTGAAAAAACATGGCAGTAGTTCACATACAATCCAAAACCCAGCCTCTACCCTCATTCCATGTTCCATCCATGCAGGATGACTTCAAGCTAAAGGAAGAAAATCATTTTTGTAGAAGAGGCTTATTACAGAGAGACTTCAGGTCTGGGGGAGGGAGGGAATTATAGTGAAAAGCTTTTGAGAGCAGAGGCTGACCAGCTAGTACCTTCAGGTAGTTTCTTTTCCTGACCATTTTAGGGAGCACGGAGGAGCTAGACCTCACAAAGTGAACTGTACTCAGAATACCCGAGTACCCAAATGCACACACATAACTACACCAGTCATAAAAATGAGTTACTTTAGCCAACACTGATCTTAAAGCTGAGATGAAGACGTGCCAGTGCTGCTGGAGGTGAGGGGTTCCGGTCTTAGGAGGTCTTTCCAGCTGGCTGTTTTAGATCACACATGGGCCTGTCGGGTTTTGAACTCCATCACTTACTGAGCTGCAGGCATTTGAAGTTGCCATAGTTCAGCTTGCCTTTGATGTCAGCTGTGTCCAGCAGGAAACTGTTGGTTTTTAAATTAAATAATCCACAGGTATTGTGTTTCTACCAGAACAGTTTTCTCCCTAGCGCTCCACCTGGCTATTTACTTCCCCAAAAGCAAAGCCGCACTTTCATTTTTCCAGGGCCTTGTTTCAGAAACCATCTTTTACTAGTCATTGCCTCGTTTTAATACCAACATACTTGGTGTAGGATAAGTCCTAAAGCCCTAATTATCAACTGAACTGCTAAGAGCAGCCTCAAAATGCACGGCTTCAACCTGGCAGGTGCGGCTGTTGGAATGCCCTACCCTACACCGAAAGGTGGGTTCGATTCTGGGTTAGGGCAAATACCCAGGTCTCAGCTTCGACCTCCATTTGGGGCGTGTATGGTAGAGGGCCCAACGACTTCTCTCTTTAAAGCAGTGTTTCCCGAAGTGGGGTACGTACCCCCAGGGGCACGGGAAGAGTTTGGTGGGGATATGCACTGCGCCTAATTCTACGTTCTCATGCGTACAAGGGGTACTCAGCGTTACGAAAATTATAGAAGGGGTACACATATGTCAAAAGTTTGGGAAACACTGCTCTAAAGCAATGAAAAGCACAAAGACAGCCAAAACCGGTTTGGCTCAGTGGATAGAGCGTCGGCCTGTGGACTGAAAGGTCCTGGGTTCGATTCCGGTCAAGGGCATGTACCTTGCTTGCGGGCACATCCCTAATAGGGGGTGTGCAAGAGGCAGCTGATAGATGATTTTCTCTCATCGATGTTTCTAACTCTCCATCTCTCTTCCTCTCTGTAAAAAACCAATAAAGTATATTAAAAAAACAAACAAACAAAAAGACAAAAAGCTCTTCATCTTCAAAGGCTGCTTAATTCACCGTAGAGAGCAGATGCTGGGTTGGTTTTCCTTCCTCCACCAGAGCCAGCCCAGCTCCAGCTGCGGAAGCCGGAGAGCAGCCCACACTGGCTTGCTTCTCGTTTCCATTGGAGACCAGGAGCACTGGGCATGTGGACTAGGATTGGTCAGGAAGGCAGGAGGAGCATGTCACCTTGTAATATACAACTGAGCATGGGGCGGGCGGGCGGGCAGGCATCCTGACGTTCCAGTTTCACACAAAACGAAGTGCGGGTTCATTCAGTGACTAAGAACCTGAGGAGAGGGACTCCCAGGCTGTTTGGATGCTGTATGAGCACTGCTAAGGAAGCGGTCTTTGCATTTTAAGAGCGTGAACACAAATGAAAGACACTGCAGGCAGGTTGACAAAAAGCTCAGTCCCTTTTTAATTGACTTCCTGGGATAAAGTCAGAGACACGGGGAAGCAGGACAATGGAATGCAAACATAAGAGATTACTTATGGTTCACCTCAGTGAGTAAACTGTTGCCTAACTGCAGCCGTTCCCAAGCTGTGTCCTCACTCAAGGCAAACATTCGGTAAACAAAATGCCACGGTATGCACTTGGAACAAAGGTGCTGCTGCATATACTGGCCTGGTGTGCAGGGAAGGAATTTTGGTCAGACCATGACAAGACAGACAGGTGGTTATACTGAATCAGAAGCACATTTCTTTGTGGCTAGGAACATTTTACTGGCAATGCTAACTGTATTACAGACTCTAACTGGAACGTAATTCTTGTTTCTCTTCCCATCCCAAAAGAAGCCCAGCACACAGGAAACTGATGTCAAACAGGAGGATATTATCGACCAGGTCATTTCAGTGCAGCTGTGAGCATGAGTACACAGAGCAGGCCAGAGTGAGTGTACCTTCTGCTGTATATTCTGTGATGGCTATTTACAGAAGGGTTAGACAAAATAGTTAACTACTAAAGGTATCCAAAAAAGGCCTGAGAAAATCTGGTTAAAATGTATAACCTTGTATTGCTACTGATGGGAATAGTTTTTATATCTTTTAAAAATAATAAAAAGATTCTGTTAAAAAATATATTTATCGAGAAAGATGTTGATTTGAACTCTAAAAAGCAATGTGGAATCATCACTTTCCCTTCTGAATACAAAGCCACTGGGTTCCACCTGTAGCCCCCTGTCTAACTCCACCCCTTCTCCTCCAGCGAGCCGAGGACTGCAGGGGCGGGTCTTCTCGGGCCTCCTCGTGGAATCCTGCACGAGGGAGTGTGGCACACGCACGTGCGTTTTGGTTCTGTGCTGTCTGCTGTTTGGCCAGCCTGCCCACTGCAAGAACAAAGCTCATTCCAGCTGCTCCTTCAGGGCCAGGATTAGCTGCCTTGGATTTAGCCTGGAGGACCCTATTCTCAAAGGAACTGCCTTTACAAGTTCAAATCAGATCCCTCAATGAATGAAGTGAGGTGGTCTGAAATTATTAGTAATTCTTAAGGCTAAGGCAACATCCATGGTAGTATATCTTAATTTGATGCAAATAGTTAAGCCTAATCTAAAATAGATCCTGTACACATCTCCTCTTTACCTGTAGCTAGGGATGGAAAGAATGGAATGAGGTGGAGATGGAGGAGGAACAGTGATGGTGGCCTAGAAACCCTGTATAAAGGTAAAAATAAAAGAGTAGATCGGCACAGATTATCCATTTCTTTGGTGAACTGTAAAGTATCATAAATTTTCATAAACCACACTCTACAAAGGCTGCTGCTCTCATATATAAAAGCACCCTGACTGCAATAACTTGTTTTGTTATCACTCCTTGGTAAAAATGAACCTACAGGTCTGCGGGGGTTGGGTTTGTCTAAAGCTGGTAGTAAAAATGTGACCTGCAAGCCAACACAGCTAATGGAAAGTGACGATGCTCTCCTGCCGTTGGTCTGGAGATGTGGCCTGCCAGTCCCCAGCCCTTCACCGGGGAGTGTTTGGGTGGGCCTGGGGTCCCTGGTCCTGCACCTCTGCGTAAAGAAGGGGCGGCTGCCGTCCGCTGTGCACATGCGAGGTGCAGCCAGTTCCTCAGCCCCAGGCCCGGGTAACGTAGCACCTGCCTGCAGCCCAGAGCGCTGCCTGGCGCAGCCGTGGGCAGAGGTCTATTGCTCGGTGAGGGACAGCTGTAAGACCTGCTGGAGCTCCGCCTCCTCCTCCCGGAGCCGCAGCTCCTGCTCCTCCAGCTCTTTGGCAGAGAGCTCCATGGCCAGCTGCAGATCACTATCAAAATGGCTTGTCTCATTCGAGGCACCAGAGAACAGGCCTTCCGAGTTGGTGAGGAGGCTCTCTTGGATGGCCCTGGGTTGGAAAAAGAGGGGGGAAAGAAACAGGGATTATCATCATCATCATGGCAATGGTAGCAACTACATTCTTAACTGTTCACCAAGTGCACACTATGTGCGTGCATAATGCCATTCGGTCCCCCATGACTCTGGGAGCACAGAGGCTGTATCCAGGTGAGAAGTCTGAGGCTCAGGGAGGTTAAGACACCTGTTAAGGATCACCCAACTACTAAGTGAAGGGGCTAGGAATTAAATTTGGATCTACTTGAAGCAAACCCCAAGTTTTTCATATGCCCAAAGTTTAGGGAAATGCTTTGTAAAAGGAATCTTTCTGGTTTCCTCCATCTATATGTATAAAGAGCCAGAGTCCGTAACGTCCAAAACAACCGAAGGCTCCACCGAACACCAGAAGTCAAGTCCTACAGTCAGTGCAAGGTTGCTGTGGTGACCCAGCACTGACTGCTGAGGGGGCTGTGGATCAGACCCGGAGAGAGAACTGAAGAGAGAGGCAGGGCCTTCGTGGCAGCTGTTGGTCAGCCATTGCCTCTCTTTCTTTCTCTGGGCTTCACCAGAAGTCATGTCTGTTTCTCTTCGGGCCTCCGGGGGCTGCTGATCAGCCCTACCTCTCTGATGAGGCCTGGAGATGCCGATTGGCATAGAAACCAACCAATCAGAACCAAATCTGGGTGAGCTGTGAGGAGCCAATGGCTGCCTAGGAGGCGAAGCTTTTGATGCTGACTGGCACAGAAACTGACAAATCGGAACCAAATTGACCAGCATGGTAGGGCAGTTGGGGGCAAGATCAGGCCAGCAGGGAAGAGCAGTGGGGGGCGAGATCAGGTTGGCAGGGGAGGGCAGTGGGTGGGCAGGCAGGCAGGCAGGCAGGGGGGTTAGGGGTGATCAGGCAGGCAGGGGGATTAGGGGTGATCAGGCAGGCAGGCAGGTGAGCAGTTAGGAGCCAGTGGTCCCAGATTATGAGAGGGATATCCAACTGCCCGTTAGTTGGACATCCACCAAGGGATCCCTGATTGGAGAGAGTGCAGGCTGGGATGAGGGAACCCCCCCCTCCATGCATTGGGCCACTAGTTTAAAAATAAAAGAAGAAAATCTAATAATCTTTGTAGCTCTTCCCCAAAATGCCATTATCTTTAAAATTACATAAAGGTCCCACTGAGAGCATTTAGACTCTGTGTGATCACACATTCTTGGCAGATCAGGCAAATCGGAAAACATTTCCTCGGGGCCTGGCTGCCAATGGCACTGGCCTGTGAACAGGTCAGCAGTGCTATCACCCACTCCTGGAAACTCAGCCACCAAGAGATTACAGCTATTTTAATGAGTAACTGCCACAGGAAGCAGCAGGAGAATTAACACTTTATCAGTCTCTCCCGCCAGGCACAGTGTTGTGTGTACAAAGTGCCTGTGCCAGGAATTATGTCAGTTACCTCTCATATTGGACATCGTAGACATGTGCCTGGCTGATCCCTCCATTAGAAGCTGGTCCTGAAAGGTCCTAGGAAAAACAAACATGATGGACATGAATATCTCTTAGAAGGAATAGGTGTCACTGATAAGAAAATAAAGCAGCAAGAACAAAACTAAAAATATTTGCATTATTGAGAGTACTGTGTGAAAAACTAACAGGGACTTAAGTTATCTCTAAAATGACACCTAAGTGCCAGGTAGAATATGGTACACTGCCCTTCCTAACAGCTTCTCATACTTGACAAAAAAACCAGTCTATTAAGAAGTAGCTAACCTTGGGCAAAGTTTAAATGAACAAAGCCGGCAATTCTTTTAGAGCAAGGTTAGAATACATCATTCAATCCAGTCATGCACAACATGACAAGGTTTTAGTCACTATTGGACCGTGTACGTGATGGTGGTATACCATTAGCTTAGGTTTCTGTAAGTGCATTTTATGATGTTCGCACACGAGGAAATCTAACGTCTAACGTTGATTTCTCAGTGCATCCCCATTGCCCATCGTGAAGCAGTGCCTAGCTGAGTCTGTTGTCTGTGACTGGCCGCTCCTGTTTGTAAAACTAGGGTCACGTAGGTCTGTGTAGGCCCTGGAGGAGAGAAGCAGTTCGCTTAGAGAGGGAAGGAAAAGAGGCAGTGGACTGACGGCGATGCCCAGGGCCGGATCCTCTCCCAGGAGGGCTCTCCTCGGGAACACGCCTGCCCTGAGGTCTGGCCCTTGGCCCGGCAGCCTCAGAAAACGGAATGGCTCTATGAATGGGGTCCATGAAGGGGAATAGTGGGGCTCACATTACTCAAGCTCTGAGACTCAGAAATAAAAGCAGAGTGTCAAAAACCTGAGCCCTGGGAAGAGGGAGGGGACAGGAGAAGTTGCTGACGGGGCGTACCACAGGCCCCGGGACTGTCCCAGGATGGGGAGGCCCGGAGGAAGAATCATGTCAGAAAACAAAAGGCAACTGTTCTTAATGCTGGTCTGTCCTGTCCTTAGCTCTACTAGTTCTTGTAGTTAGAGGCTCAGAGAGCTTGGGTTTAAACCCCTTAAAACAGAAATAAAATACCTGAGTAAAAAAAATGCTCACAAAGCATCAACCAACACTTTCATCATACCCCTACTAAGACAATGATTTGTCTTCCTGGGGAGGAAGTGAAATTAAAATCCATATACCTTCTATGACACTACTGACATCGATAATATTCTAGGGAAAATATGGTATAAACTATTAGGAATTTACTGTTTCAACACTAGGAAATTACATAGCAACCCCAAGAGATAGGTTACCATTAGCTATACGGGTGAACAAGAGGAAAGGGAAATCTGTCAGGAGACGATGCTAATAAGATTATGCAGATTATATGAGATTAGGAGCCCTCGCTCTCCCCGGCCCCCAAAGGGGGCCTGCCTCTCTCTCTGGGCCCCACAGCAGCCGAGGCACTGCCAGTCCGGCCCTGCCTCCCTCTCTAACCCTTGAAGCAGTCCTGGCTGCTGCAGATCAGGCCCTCCGCCGGTGCAGGCACGCAGAGGCCCCTGCCGCCCCACCCCGAAGCTGTGTGTGCAACCCTTCTGTCCAGTCTCGACCAGTTATGGCATCCCTGTTAATTAGCATATTTCTCTAATATACACACACACACACACACACACACACACACACATATATATATATATATATATATATATATATATATTGAGAGAGAGAGAGAGAGAGAGAGAGAGAGACCTCCTATGGCCCGCCCTTTATTCTGAGAAATGCACCTGACTCCTGTTGGATTCCAGTAAGCTCTGCTGGATGGCAAACTGCATGATCTCGTAGTCCTCGTCCTGCAGGTGCATGTTCTTGCCGTTGTCTTGAACATGGTAAGATTCAGGAATTTCAAACACAGACTGATCAACCTCAAAGTTTGTGACCGGGGAAGCTGGAACGCAAAGAGTGTATCTGAGTTAGCCTATGAATTTCCACTTCAACTTTTATACACATTTTTAAAATTTAAAAATATGATTAAAATAAAAGTTTGCTAGATGTGAGATTTAAAAATATATATATATTTTAATTAATTTCAGAGAGGAAGGGAGAGGAAGAGAGAAACAGAAACATCAATGATGAGAAAGAATCATTGATTGGCTACCTCTTAAAAACCCCCGCTGGGGGTCAAGTCAAGAGCCCAGGCAAGTGCCCCTGATTGGAGTCAAACCCAGGACTCTTCAGTCCTCAGGCCAACGCCTTATTCACTGAGCCAAACCGGCTAGGGCTGTGAGAGAGATTTTGAGGAATAATCTTGACAGATAAAAGTATTAGAATACTGCTCTGACTGGTTTGGCTCAGTGGGTCCTGGGTCAAGGGCACATGGCCCCTGTTGCGGGCTTGATCCCCAGTGGGGAACATGCAAGAGGCAGCCTATCAATGATTCTCATTAATATTTCTCTCTCTCTTTCCCTCTCCCTTCCTCTCTGAAGTCAATAAAGATTTTTTTTTAAGTATTAGGATACTGCTTTTCTTTTTCTTTTTGCCTTGATCATTTTTTAGTAATAAAATTAATGCAGAGTTATATAAAAAAAAAATAGAAGACTATAAAATGAAAAGTGAAGATCTTTCTCCTTGTACCCTTTCTCCTAAGTCCAAATTCCAGAGGTAACCAGGATTTTACTCAACCGTCCTTTGAGGATTGTGTGCAATGTGTCTTTTTCTTTTTTCTTTTATTATGAAATAGAGTGAACATATAAAATAGTGTGTATATATGTAAACAAAATAAAAATAATATAAAACAAACATCTGTGTATCTTTCTTTCAACTAGCCTAAGACACAGAACACTATTTTAGCATAATTTTTAAAAACTGAAAAATATTCAATTATATTTCTATGTACTAGCAATGAGTAACTGGAAAATAATAATTAAGAAAATAAATCCATTTACAATAGCATCCAAAATATGAATTGACTTGAAGGCAAAGGAGGCCGAGGAAATTTGGGGAAATGATAGAAATGCTCTCTCATGACTGTGGAGGTGGTTACATTTGCCAAGATGCACTGACCTATCACACTTAAAAATGAGGGCGTTTTATTGTATCTACATTACACCTGAATAAAATCATTTTTAAAGAATATGCTGTTTTTAATAAACATTCTCATTTTTTTATTGAATTTAAACTAAATCCGAAAATTTCCTGATTTAGTACAGAGAACTACTTTATAAGATACTCCAATTCAAAGAGAATAATTAGTATAATGACTAAATGTATGAATTTTCTCTTCTAAAAATCACAAAACCCCATTTTCTTTTACCTGAATCTGCCTGGGTCCCTTCCACAGTTTGAGTTTCTTCAGCAGTGCTACAGCCATTAACATTTCCAAAGGTAATCCGTGCATTTAATACATGAAACAAGGGAATTTCTAACAAAATAAAAGCTTTTATAAATAACTTTATAATAACAACCATCATTTAATACTTAGCTATGAGTGCTTACTATGCTGGTACCATGCCAAGTACTCTTTATGATTTCATTAATCCTCATAACAACCCTTCCCAATATATAGATATGAAAACAGATTCAGAGAGATTAAGCAACTTTTCCTAGATCACTGTAAACAAATGATTGAGCCGGGTTTCAAGTGTCATGAATGTACAACTATCCAAAATATAAATTCGTCCCAAGTAACATGTATTGTATATGGTATTATGCATACTACTTCAGGCCCTAAGCCTATTTATGTGTCAAAGGATCTTGGTATCAATTGTCTTCCTCAATTAACTATCTAATTTGAAGTTTCACTTAAGGTCTGATATTGAAACAATGAATGTTTCACATTTTTATGCCTTTTCACGTCAATAAATTGAACTGGTGATTGGGGACTCTCCTAATTTTGCTATGCAAAGTGACCGAGTATCATGACACTTCTTCAAGCCAAATTAAACCAGAGGCTGTGCCCTCCTCCATTTTATCTCCTGTCTGCTACTTGTGATGCAAGTGCTCCCATTCCCTACAGCACATTCTGTCACCGCAAGGGCACAACCTGCACGCACTCCTGTGTTCATTCAGTTAACGGTACCTATTTTGACAGGAAATCCAGGTGGGAAGTCCAATTTGATGAAATCTCTGAGTCTTGCAAAATGAGCGCTTGTTCTGGCCATCAGGTCAATGATGGGAATGACCTGCTCCACGAGGGAGAGAGGAAAGTCCTCACACATCCACAGCGTGGCTTTGAACCTGCAGGGTTTGACGGAGGAAAGGCAGGGGACATGATCATCAGACAGGGAAAGGAATTCTATGCAGTAGGCTAGACAACAGCAGCTTGCTCACCCTGCTGCCTTCCCAGTTATCTTACATCTCAATTCTGAGCTAGGCGGGGACTACTCCCAATGGGGAATTCAGGTCACTCTGAAATCAGAGCTTTAACTGATAGCAAGCATGAAGAAACTGCTAGCTGGTGGAAACAGTTTCATTTAATCAATGGATGCTGTTGGCAGTAAAATAAATATCCAATTCATTCTCTACGAGGGCTAATAAGATGGGCTTTTGTCGTAGCCAGTTTGGCTCAGTGGGTAGAATGTTGGCCTATGGACTGAAGGATCCCAGATTAGATTCCAGCCAAGGGCACATGCCTCAGTTGCGGGCTTGATCCCCAGTAGGGGGCATGCAGGAGGCAGCCGATCAATGACTCCTCAATGATGTTTCTATCTCTCTCTCCTTCTCCCTTCCTCTCTGAAATCAATAGAAATATATTTTTAAAATAAAATAAAAGATGGGCCTTTGTAAAGTAATTTAAAATTATTTTTAAAGGCAGGGGGCAGAGAAATGGCTGACCATGACACCATAAAACAGCATAGTTCTGAAACAAATATCCGTAAGTTGAAAAATGGCCATTGAGCCTTGGCCAGCATGGCTCAGTAGTTGAGCATCAACCTATGAGACCTATGAACCAGGAGTCACTGTTCCGTTCCGGGAAAGGGTACATGCCCAGGTTGTGGCTGGATTCTCTCCCTCTTCCTTCCTCTTTGAAATCAACTAAAAAAGAAAGAAAATGGCCAGTAAATTCCTCTTACTTCTGTGTTCTGATCGTCAGCTCTTTCGGCCTTCCGATGTCCCTGTCTCTCAGATCAAACTCTTCATTGAAGTACTCGTCAGGTGTGATGGCTGTGGGGTTGTTTGCAGTGGCAAATTCTGTGGTGAGGTCCTGCTGGGCCAGAACTCAGGGGAATCAGAAATGCCAAGTGGTGCTCACAAGTGGAGGCCTATGGCACTCAGTCTCTGAGGCAGACATGTTAATCAGCTACAGATCAGGAAGTTCTAGTCATTAACTTTTTAAAATTAAGTTACTGCACAGAACAAGAAAATCTATAAAGGTGTTACCAAGCTACATGGCAAGTCAAAAGCATTTCTCCATTTCAAAATACTTCTCCACTTTCCTTTGCATTTTTATCTCCTGATTATAGAGAGAGAGAGGAAAGCACAGGAGGCTTGGGGTGTGAGTCCCAGCTCTGCATTCTCTAGCTTGTGCTGCTGGAAAGGCAGTTCATATTTCTGACCCTCAGGGACATCGACTGTAGCGATTTCATAGAGTTACTTGTAAGGATCAAGTGAGGAAACGACTGCTAAGGGGCTTTGTTAAAATGTGAAGTCCTGAATCCTTTTTAATTTAAAATTTTACAGAGATCTTAGTTTATAACACATAAGAGAGAAAGCACCTGATTTTTATAATCACTACGCTTCCCCTAAAATCTTTATTTTTAAAGACTCACTCATCTAATTCTCTTCCAGCAGAGTGTCTCCAATTCCAGCTGGGAGTACCCTGTGGCCTTCTCAGTCGGAGTGGCCTATTAGAGATTCCGTAAACGCCACCAACCACAGGGAAGTCATCTCCTTTAAAGGGCGCCGAGAGCTCGCTGCTTCAACTTACCCCTTGCGCACCAAACTGGTGTTCCACAGTTCCCAACAAGGATTCCAGTGGGTTCCTATCCGCTGTACAGGGGCGAAAGTTCAATGTTTAATATCATACTTGTGACTATAGAAAAAGATTCTCATCATATTTTAAAGTTTCTGATCCAAGCTACCTGCATCAGGGTATCATTTATGGACAGATTCATAAAATCATCCACAAGAACCATCAGCTAATTTATCTTTTGTAGGGTCTCTAGATGAACAACAATTACAAGAATTAAAGCAGTACATTGTGGAAAGGAGGTTGCATTTGTAAGTGAGCCAGATCTGATTCCAATCTCCTCCTGAATGGTCCCTGCCCATGTGTCTGTGCCCTGGGTCTGTGTCCTCATTTGCCAAACTGCAGCCACAGCATTGTGGTGACATCGTTAACAATGGCGGTGGTGGTGGTGGTGGTGAACAATTACTTGTGCTAGCCACATACTGCAGGCACTGCTCTAAATGTTTGTAGTAACTCACCTAATCCCCCCAGTAACTCTTAAGATCTAGAAGCACCTTTATTTAATTTTTGAGGAAGTTGAGGCACTGATGGTCAATAACTTCACAAAGCCACAGAACCAGCCACTGGCAGAGCTGGGCAATGGCAAGGATGTATTGGCGATGTTTTGGCTCAGAGCCCAAGTTCTGTCTAAATTTTTCATTGTGATAGTTTGAACCAAATCACTTATTCCAGTGAAAATATTCTCCAATAGCCTTATCTACTTTTTCATCCAACAATTGTTCTTCATAACACATAAACAAGTCCTCGTGAAAGGCTTTAATTATAGCTGAAGCCAAGTAAGGAGAAATATCTCCAAGAATAAGTCAGACTAAGGAAATTTTTATAAAAAGGAAGTCAGTATGAGGATTAGTACAACTGATCGCATTAACCCCAAAACTTGACAGAGCCAACAAAGGTTCTCTCTAGGATTAAAGAAGTGGGGGAGGCCCAGCTGTGTGGCCAGTGGCTGACCACTGACTCATGAGCCAGGAGCACAGTTTGATTCCCAGTCAGGATTCATGCCCAGGCTGTGGGTTTGGTCCCCTCCTACTTGCAAGAGGCAGCCAATCAATGATTCTCACTCATCACTAATGTTTCCATCCCACTCTTTCTGAAATCAGTTGAAAGACACACAACAACTTATTTTTTAAAAAGGGGTGGAGAATTACCTTTATATCTCTTTTTCTCTTCCTCGGTCAGATGTTCTGTCCGTATTTTGGTTATCACACTCACATTATTTACGGTATAAACCTTGAGAGACATGTGCAAGAGAAAACAGTGACATCGGGAATCGAAACTCAAAAAATAAGCACAGCAAGAGCAAGAATGCTGAAGCCAAAAAAAAGAAGGAAAAAAAAAAAAAAGAAAAGAAAAAAAGAAATGCAGCAAAATAAAAATGAGAAACGGTTAACAATCATTAGATCCTTCAGAGAAAATACACAGGCCATCAGCTTAGAAAGGCCTGAGCAGTCACTGTGCATCTCAGAGCGTTAAATACTGAGGAGTTAACAGAGACAGGCTTCATTTTCTGGTTGCTAAGTGCTCTCAAAGAAGGTCCTGCACTTTAGGCCCCCCCTGCATTTCTAGGCCGTAGTCGGCAAACTGTGGCTCACAAGCCACATGCGGCTCTTTGGCCCCTTGAATGTGGCTCTTCCACAAAATACCACGGCCTGGGCGAGTCTATTTTGAAGAAGTGGCATTAGAAGAAGTTTAAGTTTAAAAAATTTGGCTCTCAAAAGAAATGTCAATCATTGTACTGTTGATATTTGGCTCTGCTGACTAATGAGTTTGCCGACCACTGTGCTAAGGCATCTGAACCTGCACTGCGGACTTCTGCTGATTTCTGGCCATCCTGTAACAGAACTGACTAAGACAGCCATCAGAGGCAGGAGGAAGGGGAGTGAACAAAAGGTTCTCTTCACTGATAAGCTTTACAACCAGAGCCACTATTGAAGGCATGCCAGAGAGTGACAAAAATCACTGTAGCTGCCAGTCAATGCTCTGTTAGCAAGGTTGACTGGGAATTATGGGGGTTTGGAAAATCAAATGTCTCGATTAACAGAGAACTGTATCTGCCATACGTTCAGCGGTCCAGGAAGCACACTCAGCACTGGAATGACTGTTACTGAATGTATCTCGCTGAGCATGACGTAAGCTTTCTCTGCTGCTCAGAGGTCACCAGAGGATACTGCAGTGCCTGGCTCCGGCCTCTGGAGCCATCAGTCCCTGCTGTACTGCAGGCCCAGGGAGGGCCAGGAAACAGGGCTGTGCAGCGGACAAAATGCCAGCTGTCGTCTCCACTATGACAACTATGCTCCAAACTCACTGATGTCATGTAAGTGGGCTATGAGTCAATTGCTTACACAGAGGCTAACTACAAAAAATGGAGACTGATAAAACTACTATATTTTTTTAAAAACACACTCAGGTTATAAAAAAAGAACAGTCATGTTAAGTCTAATCCTTTCTGTGTATGTGTGTGTGTGTGTGTGTGTCTTTTTCATTCTTACCAGGACAACTGTCCTCATTTCTCTACAGTAGTGTTTCTCTTTGGCATAACTAGAGACCTCCTTGGGACATGCTATCCCATTTTCTGAGAGTCAAATAAGATAAAAATCCAAGTGAGAGACACGCTAGATAGTATTTAGTCCCCAGAGCATCTCCATGGCACAGATGCATGACAATCTGAACAGACTCATTTGCATAGAAGCTAAATTGCTATATTAAATCTTATTTTAAGAGTTTCCTTTTACCTTTGCTTCGTAACCATTAACAACTTCTGCTTTATCTGTCCTCCAGCCCCAGAATCCGGATTTAGTTCTGATAAAAAGTGAACACCACAAATTTCTACATGTACAACATGCCATTCAGATTCATCCCTGCAGCCTTTATCGTTTCTTCCCCCAGCTTAAGTTAGTGAAGGACATCTGGAAACCATGGTCCAAGTGTCCATAAAGGATGTTACAGTGACAGATGGCTGCAGTGTCTCCCGCCCCCTCCCAGCTATTCATCAGTTTGCCTCACCCCCGGCACAGAGAGCCTCCGTCCTTGGCTTCTTTACAAAAAGTGCCAGCACGGACAACAAAGGTGGTGACATTTATTAGACAGCTGTCCTAAAGGAGTGAGTGACATGACCGGCATCCAAGCTCGCCACAAAGTAGTATGTGGGTCAGAGCATTTATCTGGGTCATCTTAACTATGGGCACAGATGTCAGGGGCTCTGTCCCATAAGCAGCCACAATCATGGGGGAATTAGTGGCACAAGGAGGCATAGACCATCTTGCTCCTTGGGAGAGTGGAGGTGGGAGAGGAACTCATCACTGTGGCAAGCTGCGTGGAAAACCCACCAGTGCCCCCAGAATGGCGTGGGAGTCAGCCACGCATGTGATCGGGTGCAGCAGGGGGAAAGGTGTTAAAAGCAGGATTTCAGCCAGGCCGTGGGTCCCGGCTCTGTGAGCTGCTTCTAAAGCAGCCCAGCATTCCAGCAGCAGCTGCAGCATTGGTAAAGTGCCCCAAACCCAATTATTCCACTCAACACAGTCCTGGAAAAAATGCATTTAGGAACCAACAGCAGCCAAGAGGCTCTGGTTCTCTTTCAGAGCCTCACACCCTGCGAAATGTGACCGCTCACAGGGGAGCCCCGGCCAGACTGCCCGTGGTCTAGGACATCACATCCTAGCTCTGCTGTGACTGCGCTTGGCCCTGTGCAGGGCAGCTGCCTGCCTTCTGCTCTGACCTGGCGTGAAGGGGGACATCAGGTGGCATGTTAGCCAAGTCACAGAGAAGGTCTGCGGTCATTTGCATATTGTGTTTCCAAACACTTTGCTTTTCTTCTAATGGGATTTAGTAAATGGAATTAGGCCAGATGGGGTATAGGAGTTTTATGTATGCATTACAGCCCATCAGAGAAAGGAGGGACCAAAGCTTTAAATGCCCTATTAATTGTCCTCAATCAGTACGCCGTGACCCTTGGAGGGAGGGAAAGAAATCCTAAAGGGATTGCACAAACTGTTAGCTATGTCCGAGTGACATTTCAGAAACAAATGATTCCGGGGTGCAGCGGGCGAGAGACCTCACCTAACTGATTAACAAACCAGAGGCCCCTCTCAGTCATTGATAATTGAAAATCGAGATATTCCTTTTGGTTAACAAATTCAATCCTCAGTTCCTGTCTGTCACTACGTCACTTGACAGTTCAGCACAGGAAATATTCCTTTTCGGGCACAGAGTCGTCTGAAGGACTGAAGGATGACCAGGTCATTCCACTTCCTCCTGCACGCGTTCTGAGCCAACAGCTGTACGGTTCTCCCAGGAACCACGCTCCTCACTCACCTCCCTCATCCACAACCCCCACTATTCCATTTCCTTTTCATCCTCACTCTCTGATGGTTTCTTTCTTTTTTTTTTTTTTTTAATTAAAGAACTTATTGCCCAGCCAGTGTGGCTCAGGGGTTGAGTGTTGACTGATGAACCAGGATGTCACGGTTTGATTCTCAGTTGGGGCACATGCCCGGGTTGTGGGCTCAGTCCCCAATAGGGGGCAGGTGGGAGGCAGCTGATCGATGATTCTCTGTTATCGTTGATGTGTCTGTCCTTCTCTCCCTCTCCCTTCCTCTCTAAAATCAATAAAAATAACTATAAATTAAAGAACTTATTTTGGTATTTCTTCAGTAGAGGCATCTCCTTTGGGGTAATCTGCAGATAGCAACATCCACTAACCCAGCACCAATTCCTTCACAAAATCCACCACTAATCTGCCCTCTTGACTGAAGTCCTCTGAGAGTTTAGTTCTTATGTAGACATTGAATTTAAGAACTAAACTCTCAGAGGACTTCAATGTCTACATCCTAGTTTAAAACCAAGACCCTAAAAACTCCCTGGCACTTAACTTTACACGCAGAGGCCTCTGAAGATGGCATGAGGGTTCTCAGCTCCCTCTTTTGCCATGTTCACCTCTGCCTGTCTCCACTGAGACCACCACCCAAAACTGGCTTGGAGCAAGCACTGGCTCGGAGGCCACTACACAATTCGGAAAAGAGCTGTGATGGGGGCGGGAAATGTTTTGTTTAGGATGAGTTGAGCATAATCTCTCAGAGAAGAGAAAAACCCAAAATGCGATCAGAGGGCATATATTAGGTCAAAAATTTATGCAAGAAGGGCACTGATTTACAAGCATCAAGCCCCAAGGAACAGATTAGAAAAAGAACTGAATAAAAACGACTGTCATATTAGAGCTCCACATCTTCCAACTTCAATCATATGAATGCTCAGACCTCCAGCAGCAAGCCTCTCACTCAGAGTGCCTGGATCCTTACTTGATGCACAAGATGCTCACTGATCACACCTCACTCCTGAGTACTACACAACAAAGCAGCCGAGGAGACAGCATCCTGGAGGGGGAAGCCACCTGCCCGAAGCTGCACAGTAAGCTAGCAGCCCTGTTGATGAGGCTGTTCTCCCAGCTCCTGTCACTACTCCTCTGTCTTCCAGCTTAGGGACAGAGCTCTAGGCTAACTGTCTGCAGGGGCATGTGCCCAAGACTGGACATGTCTTCCCATATCCTTTCTGGTAAAGCCATGGCCAACTGCTGTCCTGGAAGACAATGGCTGTCACCGGGGAGGCTGATTGTGTGGCACTGACCCTGCCTCAGGGGGCACCTCGCCCAAGCAGCAGCATACCCGGAGCTTTGGTTTTCTCTTATGCTATAAGCAAATACCCTAATTCTACAGCTCAATCTAAACTAAAGGAAAAGGGCACTGAACAAGTCTTCTATATGACTCAACAGGAAGCTGTTTCATTATTAAGTTTTATATTGGAAATGAAGTGCTTGCTTCGGCAGCACATATACTATATTGGAAATGAAGAAAAGAAAAGGCTAGGATCGTTAGTATATTTGTGAAGAGAAAAGGAGGACTAACTCCAGGACAGCGTTCACAGTATGTCATGTTACGCTGCTCTGGTTACAGAGCTGGATGTGACATCCTAGGCAAACACTCAGGGCTCTGCCAGCCCCGGGGCACAGCAGGGACAGGCCCCTTCCCTCACAAAGGCCCTCCGCACCAGACAGAGGTTCCCATCTGGGCTAACAGACACAGTCCGCTCTGAGGTTCTTCAGGGAGAGTCTGCAATAGAACTGAAACCCTCCAGACTCTTGCTCTAAACTGGTAGGCCTTCTGTAGGGAAACTGGGGAGAGAGAATCACATTTGCCTCTATGAAAGCTGTGAATCTGACTAACATCAGTGTAACCACATTCAACAGCTTCCAGAAACTCAAAGTCCCATGGTCGGGGACTAAGGAGTCCTGTGGATCCCCAAACACCAAAACAAAAATAAAATTCAAGTAAAATCCATTAGAAAGGGCCCATGAAAGAATATGAAGACATTTATTCAAAACTTAAGCAATGTGCTATAAAAATGATGTATGATGAAGGATGTCAGTAATGGTTTACATTTGGTGAGAGCAGAGATTAACTTTAAAATGCTAGTGCTTAAACTGCCACAGTAGAAAAAAAATCCCAATCCACCCATAATTTCCAACCAATACATACACGCCACTACAGATGGCAGTAAAGGGATGAGAAATTAAAATGCAGAGCCTAAATTCATACCTTTCGAAGGCAATATTTTTAGTATCGAGGTTGGTGTTAATGACTGGGCTCGTGAGCCGCCTTTCAACCTCCCTGCCTGTTGGCTTCATCAAGTCCAGAGTGAGGCGCTCCATTTCCTGGGAAAGATCAAAGTGTTCGGTGGTGACCACTTTGTCATCATGGTTGACTTCCATCAACTCCGCCCAGTTGTCTGTTAATAGAAACAAGGGCATAACTAAGCACAGTGCAAGTCAGAGGCAAAACCCAGAAAACCTCATGTTAAAATGCATCCTCGCCAAAACCGGTTTGGCTCAGTGGTAGAGCGTTGGTCTGCGAACTGAAAGGTCCCAGGTTCGATTCCGGTCAAGGGCATGTATGTTGGTTGCGGGCACATCCCTGGTAGGGGGTATGCAGGAGGCAGCTGGTCGATGTTTCTCTCTCATCAATGTTTCTAGCTCTATACCTCTCTCCTTTCCTCTCTGTAAGAAAAATCAATAAAATAATTTTTATAAATAAATAAATAAATAAATAAATAAATAAATAAATAAAATGCATCCTCTTTCCAAGTCTGCATCTTTGAGCCATCTTCCCCAGAGATGCAGGCTTTTAAAATAATTTTCACTTTTTGTTAGCAACACATTTATCTGTGTACTTTTTAAAATATATGATTACAAAATATACATTATTTATGCACAACACTGGATAAGCAATGCCTTGCATGGAGGGAATATAATGAATGAGATATAAGACAGAGGCTTGTAGCCAAAGCTCAGGGACATAAGAGAGTAACAATGTTGGGTGGTAAATAATACACACAAGAGAATTATATAGATAACAAGTGAGGTACAGGAACTGAGGTGAATAACGAAAGGAATGACAAGCACGCCAATGTGGCTGAGTGAATGAGCATTGACCCATGAACCAAGAGGGCTGGGTTCAATTCCGGGTTAGGGCACATGCTCGAGTTGCGGGCTCAATCCCTAGGAGATCAGAGGGCATGCAGGAGACAGTCAATCAATGCTTCTCTCTCATTGATGTTTCTACCTCTCTCTCTAAAAATAAATAAAAACATAATTAAAGAAAGAATAACAAAAAAATGCCCAGAAAGGATCAGATAAGGCACATGAATGTGGATGTGTTTTATGGTTAAAAATCACTCTATGACTTAGCATGAGCAGTGGTTACTACAACAAAATTACTCACCTTCTCCCTTAAATATGAAACTACGCCTCCCTCTTATCCAGCTCATGTTCTCAAATCCCAGCAATGTGATATCAACACGCAGTTTGGCACCACTTTTCCAAATGCGACAGACATCATTGGGGCATATTCTGGAAACCAAGGGCACTGAAGAAGAGAAGTGTATTACTGAGAAAAACCTGATGGCCAAGCGAAACACCCAGAAATCAGGATTCTGGCTTTAATGAAAGGAAAGGAATAAAAAGATGGTGACTGTCACATAGAGCTGAACCTGGCTGAACTTGAAACAAGAAGTCACTTTTAAAAAATAAAAATGGCCCAGCTGGCAAGGCTCAGTGGTTAAGTGTTGACCTATGAACCAGGAGGTCATGGGTTCAATTCCCAGCCAGGGCATATGTCTAAGCAGTGAGCTTGATCCCCAGTGTGGGGTATGCAGAAGGCAGCCTATCAATGATTCTTTCTCATCATTCATGTTTCCATTTCTCTCTCCTTCTCCCTTCCTCTCTGAAATCACTAAAAATATATTTAAAAAATAATAATAATAAAAAATAAAAAAGGACCTTCTGTTTTCCAATGGTCTCAGGTGACCCTGCTAGTGGTTCTCAACCTGTGGGTCACGACCTACAGGTTGAGAGCTGCTGCTGTAGAGCCCAAGACCATTGGAAAACACAGATATTTACATTATGACTCATAACAGTAGCAAAATTACAGTTATGAGGTAGCAATGAAAATAATTTTATGGTTGAGGGTCACCACAACGTGAGGAACTGTATTAAAGGGTCGCGGCATTAGAAAGGTTGAGAACCACGGGGCTAGAGTATGCTCAATGTCAAAACGAGCTCCTCTCCTTGACTGCCATCAGAGCTCGGGTGGGTCCATCTGGCCTTTCTCGTTCACATATGCTACTTTTGCCATATGGCTGCGGCTGCCATATTGTCAGATCCACCATTCATATGATCAAATGTCTAAAATGTGCTGCTGCCGAAACCAGTTTGGCTCAGTAGATAAAGTGTCGGCCTGCGGACTGAGGGGTCCCAGGTTCGATTCCGACCAAGGGCATGTACGTTGGTTGTGGGCACGTCCCCAGTGGGTGTGCAGGAGGCAGCTGATCAATGTTTCTCTCTCATGGATGTTTCTAACTCTTTATCCCTCTCTCTTCCTCTCTGTAAAAAAAATCAATAAAATATATTTCAAAAATAAAATAAAATGTGCTGCTTTTTAACAAAACCTGAAATCAGTGAATATCTGCATTAGAAAAAACTCATTCGTTTCACAAAAGAATCTGAAGTTCTCTTCTTTGTATACTTTTACTCCATTTCAATGTTTCATTATAAATATGATGTCTTGCCTTAAAGGGAAGGCTGGAAGTGAAAATGGCTGAACACTGGGAATTAGGAGCTGTCATTAACTGATCAACTTGAAATAAAAATAGAACAACTATGAAAATTACTGTCAGTCAATTTGCCTCACATAAGATTTTGGAGAGAAATACGTCCATTTTGTAAAAATCAAGCTACTCCGATATTCATCTCATCTTCTTCCTCAGAATAACGAGTCTAAAAGAATCAAGCTAAACCACATAAGGAAGTAAGCAAATTACGGTAAGTCCTACTAAAATATCAACCTTTTAAAGAACTAATAATATAGATCAATGTCAACTGGAAATGACAAGAGACAAAATTGTCTGTATGTCATATTTATGGATGCTTGGGAGAAAAAGTCCTACATGTGGGGAAAAGCCTTGAAGGGAAATGCCCAGAACACTAACACTAGTGGCGCTTAAGTGGGATTATAGGTGACTATTTTTCATAATTCTTATCTATGCAATTTCTAGATAAAAAAAAAATACATGTAACTTTTATAAAGGAAAAATAAACCAATATTTAGGCTAAATAAAGTTGGGAACAGAAATAAATTACAATCTCACAGCCACTCACCCCAGCTGGTGAACTCCCATTTCATCTGCACATAGAAATCTGGCGTCTGAAGGACAAAGGTTTAAAAAAAAAAATTACCCTTGTGCTATTAACTAAACACAAGCACAGTAAGGGTTAATAGGGCTTTTTAAAGTGGGGGAGGGGGAGAGAACAGAGAAAATAAGAAACACAAAGCGCAAACCCATCAAAATAAATGCTTATTTTACATTCAGGCTGTGATTTGTTCTTGATATAAAATGTCTAGACAGTTAATAAAGTTAACTGAAAGCAATAACATTGGAGGGGGATAAAAGTCAAGTCTGATTTAGGGGCTCAATCTGGTTCCTAACAGGCACATAAGGAGAGCCTGGGAGGATGGGTAAGGACCACCAGGCAGCGTGCAGAACAGGCCGTTCCAAGCAGAGAGAGGAATGTTCGTTCCATCCAGCAGGCTGGGAACCTGGCTGAAAGGCTCTGAGTTCTGGAAAATGGCTTCTCATTAACTGGACCGCTCTGAAACCAATGAGAGGCAGCTAGACATCACTTCCCCAAGAAATTTATACTCCCCTCCACCTTCCTCTTAACTCTCAGAATGTGGCTTTCTGACGTTTCACACCACCACAGCAGCCCCGTCTAAGATGATTTCTGACCTACAAGGTTCGTGGCGAGCTACTTAATTTCTTAAGTGCCACCTACTAACTTCCAGTTACCGCCCAAGAAGAGAAATACTAGCAAGTCCAGGTGTTTTCCTGTCCCTCCCACCACCAGGTTTTGCCAGAAGCTCAGGGCAGGAAGACCAAGAGTCTACCCTGGTTTAAGATCGGCCAGGATTCCAGTGCTGGACAGCGACCCTCTCCTGGGCAGCCAAAAAGAAAGGCGAACGTGTTATGAGACAAAACATTAGCCACGGCCTCTGGTGCCAATAAGCACAAGGTCAGCTATGGGCTGTCCATACCTTCCATCAGGGAGTACAGTGCAATGCAGTCCACTATTATGGATCAATAACAGGTTAAAAAGAAAAATCCTTTACTTTGAATTTTTAAAATGGGGGTGACGCCATGTTAAGTCACTTTCTGTTTTGTCAAATGGAGAAATGTTTTTAGTTCTTCCTGCAGTCAGTTAGATCAGAGAACGGTAAATCCATGTGATCATTGTACAAACGCACACCTATTTTAAAAACAATGCATATAACTGTTTCATATGCCATGGAAGGTTTCTTTGCAGTACATGGAAATTAACATCTTAGGCAGCATTTACTTTACATGTCATAGAAATATTTCTTGAAAGGGGGCTCAGATAATGAGCAGTGATTGTCTAACTTCTAGCAAAGTTGTTCCTTTTCTCCACAGAACTGCTCATTTTTCTCCAGAAATGTGTTTTGACTAACATCGTAAAGCCAAGTTATCAACAAATATCTTTGGAGATGTTTTGAGGAGCTCACGTCTGTGCTTAATTTGAGAATAAATGGCATGAAAATTGAGCCATGGCACTTTCTCGTCTCTTGCTGCCCTGGGAATATTCCACATGGTTGACTGATAAAATAGTTTTTGCAGGTAACAAAGGTTATTTGTAGAATGGCAACCATCATCCAAAACAATCCAGGGCCCTAGAAGTAAAACTGTTTAAGAAACTTCTCTAGGTGTCAAACAGTCCTGCACTTTAATTCACAAAGACAGGTAAACTTCCCAAAAACTGTACATCAAATATGGCAATGAATTAGAAGCCGCAGAATACTAATGGCTAGAAGTAACAGGAGTGACAAGGAGAAGAAACACGCAGACCTGGGAACCTCAAGAGACCCCGACAATCCCTCTCCAGCCACCAAGGCCCAACCATCTCCAAGGTGACCTATGCTCAGGATGCTACTTTGTTTGATGCCTATTTGTTTTAGTTCTACTTTTTAAATATGACTTAAAAGGGTAAGTCTAGTAACGTAGAAACATAACTTGTGGAAGATCCACACATTTAACAGCTGGACAGGCAGGAAATCATGCTCTCCAGTATTCAGTACATGTATTCCCAACTCATGAAGCTCTTCAGGCCAAAACCAGTTTGGCTCAGTGGATAGAGCGCCGGCCTGCGGACTCAAAGGTCCCAGGTTCGAATTCCGGTCAAGGGCATGTACCTTGGTTGCGGGCACATCCCTGGTAGGGATTGTGCAGGAGGCACCTGATCAATGATTCTCTCTCATTGATGTTTCTAGCTCTCTATCCCTCTCCCTTCCTCTCTGTAAAAAATAAAAAAATAAAAAAAAAATAAAGCTCTTCAGGAAGGCGCTCCACAGGGTGCTGCCAGCCAGCAGTAACCCAATGACGGCAGTGCCACATTGAGTACCTCGAGGATCTTTTGGAGCAGCTCAGGAACGCCTTCCAGGGCCATGGACGTGTTGTGGTAGTCTCGATGTTGAAGAACCGTGTACACCATCTCAGGGTCACCAGTGCTCACAGCCTCGTGCAAAACTGGAAAACAACAAGGTAAAACCTAATGGCCCAGCATTCTTACGCTTTCTGACACATTCCACAGCCAGTCCGAAAAATGTCTACGTAGATCAAAGACCGGCACGTTCTTCCTGGAGAGGAGAGAGGCAGTAACCCCACGTTATCATGTGGCCACGGCTTCTTACTGCTAGCTCGTACACAGGTAAAAAGCGAAAACAGAGCACGTTTAGCCTCTTGCTCAAACCCTCATCCTCCTTGGTCAAATCCATCCCCTCCTTCTCCCCCTTTGTTACCGCTGGTCATGGAATCCTGACAACGTCTTCAGAAAGCTGGCTGTAACTATGTGATCACACAGCTATGGTTACATGTAGATCAGGCAAGCAGGGCTCTGCTTGTGTATTTTCTGCTCTGTCACCATTAGATTACCCTAACCAATAATAAGAGAATTGGCACGAGCACAGAAAAGTGCCAGGACTTCACTGGAAAAGGCCATTTCTAGAAGGTCATAATTTCTTTTTGATTTTGCTCATCCTGATGGATCCCTTGCAGTTCCCATCACATTCCTCGGGGAAATCTGGCCTCCACACGTGTGCTTGGTGGGGAGGGCTTGCACTGAGAGCTGCTTTCTAGATGAGGCGTCACCCTCTACTCAGGGCTGTGGGCCAGGACGTAATCCGGGCCGCCGCGCTGTACATCAGCCAGCAGCATCCGGGGCTCCTGTCTCCTCGCCCAGTGCCTAGGCCAGGAGAGAAAGAGTCTTCAGATAAAGATGGCTCTGAAGACAATGCCTGACACTGGCCTTTATTCCCAAAGAGACACTGAAATGAAAGGCTTTAAAGATTTTAAAAGCATACTTGCCTGTCCATCCCTCGCGATTTTCTTTTGTAACATCTGCTTTATGTCGGAGCAAGACTCTAGCAGATTCCAAATGTCCCAAAGAAACAGCAAGGTGCAGTAAGGTTCGACCTCGTGGATCCACAGCCTCCACGTTCTGTGAAGTAAACACGGGCATTTATTACACAAAAATGTGGCAATGTTTTTGAGAGATCCTAAGTATAAAAACAGAAAACAATATTTACATGTTAATTAAGGCAATGTATGGAAAAATGAAGGCTTGCAGATGGGCACAGTTGAAATAGGAATTTGGGGGCTATAAATAAAGATGATAACTACTGAGTTCCTCTTTCTATAGAGTTAAATGCCTAATAAATAAATGCTAGCTACCAGCCTCAGATCACTGAGCACCACCTCAAGCTCCGAACCACACTCAAGTCTAAATAAGGCTTTCCCCTAAGAAACATAGGGGATTTCTCAAGCACACATCAGCATTCAGGTGTAAAACAGGAAGCACAGGCATTTATGCAAAACGGAAAGTGCAGAAGAGAATTTAGGTCAGAATAAAATGACATTCTCCAGTTGGATTCTCACCAACACACCATTCTCATTATTGTGTATTGACTTCCATCTGGCCTAAGTAGTCACACCTTTGGGTCCTGCAGACAATGTGCGTGATCTGTCAGGCGTGTATGTGCACAGATTTATAGACAAATGTAAGCACGCGTGCGCGCACACACACACAGACACACACGTCAGTCCATTTCCCCTTGAGGGTTTTCTCCCAGGTACAGACATACCCTCCTCCGGTGCCTGCTCTCTGGCAGGAGCTCCTTCTGAGGAGCTGGCCCTGCCCTCCAAAGACAGCTCTGAACCCTGTCCCAGGACACAACACGCTGCCACGGGACTTGGGAATGTGAAATGCTAAGTGCCATAACACTCCGTAGAAAATGTGCTTTGTCTTGATTTGAGATGCCACTTGTGCATGATTAACTGCAGCCTCCAAAGATACCCAGAACGTTCCACCACTGGCCACAAGGAAGGAAGGTAAGCAGCACTATGGGCAAACCACTATCCAACAGCTACAGAGCCTCCCTGTTTTGCTAAGTGTGAATGGCTATTGTGCAGTGAAGACAGGAACTGTTGTTGAGGAAAATAGAAGTGTTTGAAGACATCCTGCTAAGGGAACACACATCCGCCTGGACCAATCTCAGGCCTCAGATTCCTCTCAGGCACTGTAGTACCAACGTGTCTCCTTGAACCTTCCACCCACCTCCCAGGATTCGCTGACTTTTCCCAAGTCTGGCTTCTCCATCTCGTCAAAGAGATCAAGAATGCCAAAGCGTAGGATCCACATCTCTTATTTCCTAGCTTTGTCACCCTAGTCTCTAATTTGCATTAAATCCTTATTCTTTTTTTAAGTAATATGCTAAAAACTAAGAACTTAGTTGAAGTTTAACAATAAAGAAATAATTAACAAGTTTATCTTCTTACACATCTGTTATATAACCTTTTCTTACTTAACAAGTTCAATTTATATGAAAAGTGCTAGGTTTAGCTGCTGCCTGATATATAAGAGATGCTTAACAATATTTATCACCCAATTAGGGGAACTACTTACTGCTGTTCACTCCCCACAGCAAAACTAACTAAGCACTGGAGCTCCTAGACAAGCATTGGATACAATATATGAAATCAAAGCCAAATACATTAAGTTGTTGACTTTTCCTATTTTGGACACAGGGAAAACTGCATGTATGACGCTTACACAGCAGCACACTTGCGTGGCTAATTACAACTCTTCGGAGCCTCCTGTGCCTCTCTTGCTCATTTGAAAGGAGAAAAAGGAGTAAGAATGTTATTTTATGCTGACAATGTAATTAAAAACAATGGATGAATAAAGATTACAGTTGGAATTATTGAAACAGAAGATAGAAAAATCAATAGAGAAAATTCAGCAAAACCAAAAGTTGGTTCTTGGAATATTTCAACAAAGCTAACAAACTTTCAGCTAGATTGACTGAGAGAAAAGAGAGAAGACTCAAGTAAACAAAACCAGGTTATTACTACCAACTCTACAGAAATAAAAAATATTATAAAGCTGGGCCAGTATGGCTCAGTGGTTGAGCATCAATCTATGAACCCGGAAGTCATGGTTCAATTCTCTGTCAGGGTACATGCCCGGATTCGGGCTTGATCCCGTGGGGGGCTTGCAGGTAGGGGTGTGGAGGAGGCAGCCGATCAGTGTTTCTCTGTCATCATTAATATTTCTATCTCTCCATTCCTCTCTGAAATCAATAAAAACATATTTTTAAAAAATATTGGGCTCATGATCCGATTGGGAAGTTTTTCTTCTTTTTTGGAGGAAGATTTTATAAAGAAATGGTATTAATTATTAAAAAAAACAAAACATTCTTATTGATTTCAGAGAGGAAGGGAAAGGGAGAGATAGAAACATCAATGATGTGAGGGAATTATCGATTGACTGCCTCCTACTGGGGATTGAGTCCATAACCTGGGAATGTGCCCTGACCAGGAATCGAACAGTAACCTCCTAAATCATAGGTCAACACTCAACCACTGAGCCAGGCTATAAGCCCAGTATTATCGTGATAAAAAGCACATCATAAAAAAAGAAAACCAACAGACCACTAGCTCTTATGAAAACAGATGCAAAAATAATATAGTAGCAATGCAAATTCAGTAACATATGAAAGGGGATATCCAAATGATATCTCATATATGCAAAGATGGTTTAACATCTGATAATTAATATAATACATCATATCAATAGAATGAAATTAAAAACAAACAAACAAACACAATCATCTCAATAAATGCACGCTGTGGTCTACCCCCAAAATTCCTATGTTGAAGTCCTAACCTCCAAAGATGATGGTATTAGAAGTGGGGCCGGTGAGAGGTACTTGGGTCATGAGGAGGAGCCCTCCGGAATGGAGTTGGGAATCAGTGGCTTTACAAAAGAGGCCTCAGTGAGGACACAGTGAGAAGGCTCCTACAATGAACCAGGAAGAGAGCCCTCACCAGCTATCACACAGGATCTGCTGGCACCATGATCTCAGACTGACAGCCTCTAGAACTGTGACGAATAAATTCCTATTGTTTATAAACTGCTCAGTATTTTGTTACAGCAGCCCAAACAGACTAAGACAATGCAGAAAAAACATTTGGCAAAATCCAATACCCCTTTCTGATAAAAACAACCAACCAAAATCCAATACCCCTTTATGATAAACCAACCAGGAATAAAGGGAGCTTCCTCAAAGAGCCTCTGTCTATGAAAACCCACAGCCAACATCATACTCAATGGTTTAGGACTAAATGCTCTCCCCTCAAGATAAGGAACAAGACAAAGATGGTCTCTTTCACCACGTCTATCCAATATGGTACTGGGGGTTCTAACGAGGGCAATAAGGCAGAAAAAGAAATAAAAGGGAAAAGTAAAACTATCTCTGTTCATAGATGACATAATTTCATTTATAGAAAATTCTAAAGAATCCCTTTAAAAACTAGTAGGACCACAATAAATGAGCTCAATAAGGTTGCAGGACACAAGAGCATTACACAAATACCATTTGTGCCTGGCTGGGTGACTCCGTTGGTTGAAGTGTCATCTTGTGCACCAAAAAGCCGTGGCTCGATTCCCATTCAGGGCACACACCTAGATTGTGGGTTCAATAAATAGGCAAATCTATAGAGATAACAATCTATAGCGGTTGCCTGCGGCTGAAGGGATTGGAAGAAATGGGGAGTAACTAAGGGGTATAGGGTTTCTTTTGGGGTAATGAAAATGTTCTGGAATTTGACAGTGGTAATGATTGCACAACTCAATTAATATACTAAAAAACACTGAATAATACACCTTAATAGGTGAATTGCATAAGTGAATTACATCCCAATAAAGATATTTAAAAATCAATGTATGTATGTGCTCTATGTAATACATAAAACTAATGTACCGATATACTGTTTGATGAGTTGCTTAATTTCTCTTGGTTTCAGTTTGCTCCCTTATAAAATGAGATCAATAAAAAATACCTACCTTACTGAGTTCTTACAAGGCACAATGCCTAACCCCAGAGTAAGCACTGAGAAGAGTCAGCTCTTCTCATATGCCCACACTGTCATTTTATTTTTAAATATATTTTATTGATTTTTTAAAAATATATATTTTATTGATATTTTACAGAGAGGAAGGGAGAGAGATAGAGAGCCAGAAACGTCGATGAGAGAGAAACATCGACCAGCTGCCTCTTGCACACCCCCTACTGGGGATGTGCCCGCAACCAATGTACATGCCCTTGACCAGAATCGAACCTGGGACCTTTCAGTCCACAGACCGACGCTCTACCACTGAGCCAAACCAGTTTCGGCTATTTTATTGATTTTTTTTACAGAAAGGAAGAGAAAGAGGGATAGAGAGTTAGAAACATCAATGAGAAACATCGACCAGCTGCCTCATGCACACTCCCTACTGGGGATGTGCCCGCAACCAAGGTACATGCCCTTGACCGGAATCAAACCTGAGACTTTTCAGTCTGCAGGCCAATGCTCTATCCACTGAGCCAAACCAGTTTCGGCCACACTGTCATTTTATATAAGCCGTCACTTTCTTCCTTAAAGAGATTTGTTCAAATTTCATTCTAGTTGAGAGTGAGTCTTAGGGTCCTCAGATAATGACATTAGTTTAGTGAGCAAGAGCTTTCAGAATTTCACTGAAATTCACTTTCAAAGCTGATTGTTTTTTTCTTTAAGTTCCTTCAGTCCTGAGCTGTACCAAATTAAAAATGCCCACCCCAGCCCAGAGCACTGACCTATGAACCAGGAGGTAATGGTTCAATTCCCAGCCAGGGCACAGGCCGGGGGTGCAGGCTCAATCCCCAGTAAGGGCCTGCAGATTCTCTCTCATCATTGATGTTTCTATCTTTTTCTCCCTCTCCCTTCCTCTCTGAAATCAATAAAAATATATTTTAAAAATACCCCTTTTAAGTATAATAGTGCCTCTAAAAGAAAAGTATGAGATGTCTGCATGTCTCCTTCCTACCTGTTAATTTAAGCCCACCAACTTTTCTTTCTTTCTTTTTTTAATATATTTTATTGATTTTTTTACAGAGAGGAAGAGAGAGGGATAGAGAGTTAAAAACATCGACGAGAGAGAAACATTGACCAGCTGACTCTTGCACACTTCCTACTGGGGATGTGCCCACAACCAAGGTACACGCCCTTGACCGGAATCGAACCTGGGACCCTTCAGTCCGCAGGCTGACGCTCTATCCACTGAGCCAAACCGGTTTCGACCCACCAACTTCTCTTGCTCAAAGCCTCCCTGTCATCCTGCTGTCCTCCAGAGGCAGCAAAAGGCCGAGCTTTGAGTGCAGCTGCAGAACTAGACATCAAGTCTCACTTCCTGATCCCCTCCCAGCCTCAGGTGAATTACTCAACCTTCCGTGCCTTGGTCTCAGCAAGAAGTCCGTGCTTTACAAACGCTCACTGTTCCCTCTTGCGGGGCACCTCCCTCGGGCAACCACCTTCACTCGTGGGCAGTCTCAGGCTGCCTGGTCCTCTGTGGCCTGAGCTGGTTCCTCATGCCAAGTCAAGGGGGGAAAGGTACCCACTGGCCTGGTTCTCTAAGGTGAGCCCGAGTTCCTGAGGGCCCAGGGGGAGCACTGAGTAAGCTCTAGGCCCTTTATCTTGGGGTGTCTGGCCCCGGCTCTCAGAAGGCTTCCGGCCAGCAGGCACTGACTTGAGTGTGTGCCCAGTGGCCTCACCCAGCCTTGCCACAGGCGGGGGTGGACACCTCAGGGTGGTTCCTGGTCAGGCTCTGCTGCCTAGACAGCGCTCTTCCTCTTGCCCGAATTTTGTGCTTTCACCTGCTGCCTGAACTGGGCTGGCCCTAGTCAGCCTCATCTGCTACCATCTATCCACCCAGTCCCAGGGTCTCCCCTTCCCCGTCTAAGGTGCACTCACTGGCCTTTGTATTTGTCCCCTTCCATTCACTCACTCTCCCTGTGTAAGTTTTTATTCATTCTCCCAGCATCCGTAAGGCCAAGGATATGTAACAGACCTCTCTTGCTAAATGATAAATGGCATAACCATAACACAAATCATTTCCACTGCACCAACCAACTTGAAGGCCCCACTGAATATTAAAGACAGCAAAGCTGATGGGTTAAGAGGCACTTAATAAAGTGCCTGAAAGGAAGGCACTTAATACTGTGTCTTTGCTGAGCTAATGTTAAAAGCCTGAAACAGCCGAAACCGGTTTGGCTCAGTGGATAGAGCGCCGGTCTGCGGACTGAAAGGTCCCAGGTTCGATTCCGGTCAAGGGCATGTATGTTGGTTGCGGGCACATCCCCAATAGGGGTGTGCAGGAGGCAGCTGGTTGATGTTTCTCTCTCATCGATGTTTCTAACTCTCTATCCCTCTCCCTTCCTCTCTGTGGAAAATCAATAAAAAAAATTAAAAAAAAAAAAAAAGCCTGAAACAATCTCACAGTTGACAAAGTTAGTTACTAAACAGCCAACTCCAGCTAGTAGCAAGTTATCGGGTCGGGGGCTAACACCCACGCAGAAGCATATACTTATCAGCTTCATCTGGATAAACTTGATTCTTCCTGTTCTGCTGTTCACAGGACAAAATTAAATTCTTACCAGTGTGCCTGCTTCAAGTCTCACTCATGGAATGGAAGGAATGAAGAAATGGATAGCAGAAACTTACTGGCAAATAAAACATTAAGTGAAACAGCTGGTTTTATTGCTGGGGTAGTAGGAATTTTTTGTTTTAAATTATGCAACCAGTATGTGTTCCTTTAGAAAAACTGGAATATACACAAAAAAGTAGAATACCCAGGATGATCATCATAACAGCAGCAGCAACTATGGCAAATGGTATTATACCCATTCACTATCTGCCTGCATTTTCAGATGGGTTCTCTGCCTTATTTCCATAATCCTGATATGAAGGTACTTTTAATCAAATAAGTATAGCATAAAGGTTAAGAATACAGGATTAGGGCAGAGTCTGACTTTCTGGGTTTATATCCTGGTTCGGCCACTGGCTAAGCATACACCAGTGCCTCTCCTCCTCAGTTTCCTAATCTGTAAAATGGGAATCATAACAGCACCCACCCCAAAAGACTGGTGTCTAGAAATAAATGTAAAACTGCGCAGCACCTACTAGGGATTGAGCCTGCAACCCAGGCATGTGCCCTGGCAGTAATCAAACCTCTGGGCTGTGCTGAAATGTTTTATGTGCAGTTTTACAGGCGATAAAACAATTCAGCAAGGGTAAATAACTTACCCATTCTCACAACTGAAATCAGCATTAGAACTGGCCATTAATTCAGCTGCCTCCGAGTCAGAAGTAGGTAGCTGGTTCATAATTAACAGAGGATCTCAATAACTATGAAAGCAATAAAATATTTCCTGCCTTGAATTTTAATATCAATGATCACCTGAACCAGTTACATAATTTGCAGGGACCAGTGAAAAATCAAAATGCAAGAAACTTTATTAAAAAAATAATTATGAACTTCAGGATGGTAAAACCAATCCTGAGCCTCTTCTGAGCACAAGGTAGCCTTTGAAGCTAGGTCAACTCAACACTTTCAATGGCCAACTTTCAGAATTGAAATTGGGTTTTGTGGTCATCACAGTGAAGTTTCCATGATCAAGATGTTCTTTTAAAAAAAAAAAAAAAAAAAGTTTTTATTGCCAAAACCGGTTTGGCTCAGTGGATAAAGCATCGGCCTGCGGACTCAAGAGTCCCAGGTTTGATTCTGGTCAGGGGCATGTACCTTGGTTGCTGGCACATCCCCAGTAGGGGGTGTGCAGGAGGCGGCTGATCGATGTTTCTCATCTGTTTCTAGCTCTCTATCCCTCTCCCTTCCTCTCTGTAAAAAAATCAATAAAAAATATTTTTTAAAAATGTTTTTATTGAGTTCAGAGAGGGAAGGGAGAGGGAGAGAGAAAAATATCGATACTCCTACAGGGGATCAAGCTCTAAACCCTGAGCAGGAATCGAACCAGCAACCTCTTGGTGCACAGATGCTCAATCCCTGGAGTCACACTGGATGGGTTCAAGATGTTCTTTATGATTACATTTGACCTTTCTCCTCCCCAAAGGGAACAGGTATACTGTGAAATGATCTACAGTGATAACCAATAACAAAGTCAAAACCAAATAACTAGCAAGTATGAACAGTTTCCTGAGACCTCCTTGACTGCTGAAGGCATTAAGGACCAAGTTATTCAAGGAAAATCTGCTGCAAAATTATAATTTTCTAATCACAAGCGTCCTTAGGTTTTTCAAGTCACAGAGAACTTTCAGTGAACACCTTTGTCACAGCTTTCTGGAAAAAGAAATAATTCAACTATGTCACATTACAGATTATAAACCAAGACTGCTCTTATCAAAGAAGTTTTTCTATCAAGAAAACCCCCAGTTTATTTAAACTCTTTTCTTCCTCTCCAAAGGCTAGAAAGTGGGCTGTTTTCAGAAATCGGTATTGAAAGTGTGTGATGAATCTCTCTATCAAAGGGGTTGTTAGTTCTGTGACTTTGTACTTTATCTTGATATTTCACAAGGAGTTGGACAGCCCGATACTGAGGATGCCAAATGCAGCTGACCTAAAACCATAACTGCCCGGTGGTTTTTAAAGTGTCCATGGTGAGACTTAGAGTTAAGAGCAAAGTGATGGAGGCCTCCCTCTGTACAGAAAGGGTTAAGTCATCAGGTACACGAGGATGCCTTATGGTGAGTCATTTACTCTGGGGGCATGATCTAATTAACACCAAGGACTTACAATAGAGGTTTATTTTCATTGGATGGAGGATTTACAAAAAAAAAAAAAAAAAAAAAAAAAAGCCACTTTGACTTCCAGTGGGTGCGCAACACTTTTGAAAGAAATATGGCAGGTGCAAGCACAGCTTAGCAGTCACCATTTACCAAACGAGGTAACTCTGACTGCTCAATGCTCCTTCAACCTAAAACTCCTGGACAATTACAGTGCCAATTCGAAAACCAGGATGTTAGTACACTGGATAAAATGAATCAACAAGAACAATTACACCAAACAACTACAAATTCTTATTCTAACGGCTAAGTTTATTAGCTCGTAACCTGAAGGCACCCACGAATCCCAGAATTGGAGAGATGCCTAAGCAGGGCTTCTCAAGCAAAACACTACTGACATTTGGGGCCTGATAATTCTTGATTGGGGGGGGAGGGGTGCGCTATCTTGTGCACTGCAGGATGCTGAGCTGCATCCCTGGCCTCTCCCACTAGATCCCAGGAGCACCCACTCCCCACGTGTAACAACCAAAACTGTCTGAATGCATCTGGAGCGGTGGGGGCCAAAACCACTTCCAACTGAGAACCACTGCTTTACTTACTTTTTAATAGATATTTTTTATTTCAGAGAGGAAGGAAGAGGAAGAGATAGAAATATCAGTGATGAGAAAGTCATTGATCAGCTGCCTCCTAAACGCCCCAACACTAGGGATCAGAGACTGAGCCCGCAACCCGGGCATGTGCCCTGACCGGGAATCGAACCAGTGACCTCCTGGTTCATAGGTCCATGCTCCACCACTGAGCCATGCCGGAGGTGCTGAGAAGCACTGCTTTAAAGAGAAGGTGATACATACAAGACCAGGAATCGATGTACTTTGGAACACGAAGGGATTTTAAGGATCCCGGGCACCAGTGATTCTCAGACTTGGGTAGGCATCAGTCTCCCTGGGCCAGGGAGGGAAAACGCCTTGCCCAAGGTCACAGGGCGGGTTGCCACCTGGACTCCAAACCCCACCGAGCCCTTCCTTACGAAAAGGGCGGGCGGGGTGCGGAGCGGGTATTGCTTGGGGAAGAGCCTACCTGGTTGGGACGGCGCGGTGCTCACACAGAGAACCCCGACTGATAGGTAATAGGTGGGCGACCTTGAGCAAAGCGCATCACCTCTGAGCGCCTCAGTTTCCCTTTCTTTCCAACGTAACAATAATAGCACCTACCTCCTTGGACTGTTGCAAAGTCAAAAAGAGTTCATGTCACCAAGCCCTCGGCACCGGGCCTGGCACACAGTAGGCGCTCAAGGCACGTCCTGCGACGGTTCCCGCCCCACGCCCGGAGGACTGACGGGCCTGCGGGGCCCGGACGCGGAGGACGGAGACGGCTCCGCAGGCTAAACGACCCCGGAGCTCCCCCTCCGCCTCCCCCGCCGGCCCGCCCCGCCCCGCCCTCACCTGGTCCCGCAGCTCCCGCTCCAGCTGCCGGTAGTCGTTGTTCCACACGAGGAGGTGCAGGGGGAAGTGGCCGCTGGCGTCGCGGGCCGCCGACATGGCGAGGAGGCCGCCGCCGGGCCGCGCCGCCCGCCGCCCAGCCTCAGCCCCCGCGGGGTCTCCGGCGCCGCCCGCTCGCCCGGCGGCCGGCGAGCTCGAGAGAAGGCGCGCGAGTGAGGGCGCGGGGCGCGGCGGAGGGCCCGCGGGCCAGGGGCGGGGAGCGCGGGAGGTCGGGGGTCGGGTCGAGGACCCGCTCAGCCGCGCCCACCCCGCGCCCCACCGCGCCGCCGCCGCCGCGCTGACAGCTCCGAACCGACTTCTGCGGGCTGAACTGCCCCGAACCGGGAAGTGCCGGGAGCGGACCACCGCTCACCGCGGAGGGGGGGGCGAGGCCAGGGAGAGAGGCCAGGCCCCCGGCCCGGGGCCCACCCGCTCCCCCCCACGTCCAGCTCCGCGCTGGCAGACACAGCGACATTCCGCAGGAGATTTCAAACCCTCCCTCTTGGCTCAGGATCTGGAAATAAAAAACTCAGCCTGCCCGTAACCCCCCCGCTCCAGCAACCGCAAATGGTTCTGCCCACAACCGGCTCCTTCCAACGACTCCGCGCCCGGGGGGTGGCAACAGCCCGTGGGCAGGACCATTCCGTTTACTGACTCCCCTGTCCGCCTTCCGGGACCCGCGCAGAGGCTCCTGTGATTGGTCAGAAGCCATTTTGGAAGTGGGCACCTCCAAACTGCTTTGAAGGGGGAACTACAAACCTTAGAGAAGTGGCATTAAAGAGTTGCATGGCCTAGCAGATTGTTCTATCTCATGGTTTCTCAAGGAAGGGCGTTTTTGAAGGAGATCATTCTTTCTGTGGGGGTTGTTCTGTGCTTTGTAAGATTGAGCAGCATCCATAGTGTTAACGAAAAAAAAAACAAAAACAAAAAAACATTGAAAACTGTAAAGAATTTTTGTGATTTTATTTGAGCCAAACTGTCGACCTATTCCGGGAAGCAAAACCTCAATGAATCGAGATAATGCTTTGAAGAATGGCGGGTTACATTTCTACTTATACATTGCAATCAAAGGAGGGACATAAGTGGGTTACATGAAATTCATTGGTGATGGATTAAGGAGGCAGGAGAAAGCAAAGCAGAGGGAAATCCCTGGGATTGGATAAAAAGTAAAATGATGGACACATACTTATGTGGGTACAGGAACAATTAACATGATGATGAAGGAATTTGAGGCATCATCCTGGCACTCAACACATTAGTTTGTGCCCCAGGAGCTCCAGAAAAAGGGAAGTTACAAGTTACCCAGACATCTCACAGATATGTTATCTTATAGGAAAAAAGGCAAATGAGCTCAGTAAAGAAGATCTTTGTCAGGGAAAATATCGGCCTAGGACATGACTACCCACTATAACCTGTTTGTAGTTAAATATTTAATTTTCAAACCATCTTTTGTGGTTATTTTAGGTCTCTGAGTTTGCAAGACTGCCACACAGGCCTCCCCTGAGCTTGTCAGGTTGGCATGTGGCTCCTTTCGTCCACACTAGCCTTTCTACCCACTGGTTGCCAGTAGCACTCACACCCCCCCAAAACACACACACACACACACACACACACACACACACACAAAACACACACACACACACACACACACAAACCCTCCAGGCATTGCCAGTTGTTCCATGGAGGAGGCACATCACCCCCAGTCGAAAACCACCATTATATCTGAACTCCAAACTAGGTTATGTTACCTATGGCTTATTCCACACATGAGTGTCATGTTTTTTGAAGCTAGCCATTTGAATTTTGGGTTTTGAATACACAGAGTTGACCACAGTCTGCAAGTATAAAGTTAATTCTTTAAAAAAAAAAAAAATATATATATATATATATATATTTTTTTTATTTATTTATTTATTTATTTTTTTACAGAGAGGAAGAAAGAGGAATAGAGAGAAACTTCAATGAGAGAGAATCATGGATCAGCTGCCTCTTGCACACTCCCTACTGAGGATGTGCCCCCAACCAAGGTATGTGCCCTTGACCGGAATCGAACCTGGGACCTTTCAGTCTGCAGGCCACTGAGCCAAACCAGTTTCAACAAAGTTCATTCTTTGAGTTCCAACATAAGACACTGAATGTAGCTCCTTGATTCAATAAAGAACCAAGTCAATTTACATCTACTCACCGATCTGAGCTGTCCACAACTAGACTACATAGCTGGGTGAAATTATTTGATGAACCCAGAAAGCTTACCCTCTGCCTTCTCAGCTTTTCAGATGCCTGCAACAACAGCTGTTTAAGATTGCTGGCCTAATCCATTTTCTGCGTGAGTTGAGTCCAGAAGATTTGTGAGTCTCCCATCCAAAATGGGATGCAGGAGCACCGGGATGGTACCCAGAGGCTCTAACTGTGGAATGTGTGGAGATTACCACACATTTATCAAAATGGAGAGGTGGACCAAAACCCAGAGCTTCTGAGAACTATTGGAAGGGGAGAGGCCGAGAGAAACAGACATGAGAAAGACACATCGATTTCTTCCAGGACTTCCTATCCTTTCAGAAACCTTGTGCAACTTAATCTTGTCTCTTGTTCCAGGTTTATTGAACACCTCTTATTCATTAATTGAAAAACTCCACAACGGCTGCTTACCAGAGTACCCAAAGTCAAACAGTACCAGACCCATAAGAGGCATCTAATATCTGCTGAACGGAGCTCACAATTGTGTTTACATATGAGAAATCTATGAATCAAACAAGATCAACTCAGTACAGTCATGCTGACAAAACAGGTTCACACCAAATGGGCCGAACCATGAGGAATATAATTTATTTTACTTTGACAAGCTTGCGCTTGAGGACATAAACTTTTTAAAAATATATTTTTTATTGATTTTTCTAGAGAGACAACTGACACCTTCCAAAGAGAAACACCAATGAGAGAGCATAAGATCGATGACCACTGAGCCTGCCGCCCTGGCATGTGCTCTGCCATCCAAAACCATGACCTCCTGGTTTCTCTTTTCTTTGTAACATTCTGGTGGTGTTTATTATTTGCAAGTCTTAAGACCCTTGAATAAGTCTCTGTCATTTATTTGTAGTCAAAGCCTCTTGACTTCTTTTGTGTGGTTGACACAGATAGCACATACAATAAATATTCCTTAGCATCAGGGCCACGTCTCTTCTCTCCTTCACACTGATTAAACTCACCTCGTTGCGTTTATCTTATAGCATCCTGTAAATTACTTTAGGTTATCTATTCTTATGCTATCCTTATTCTAAAAACAAATTGTGACAAGAAGATAATAGTAAAACCAAATACCAACAATAATAGAAGCTACTATTATTGACAGCTTGCTATGGGACAGGCACACCACACTTTTCTGTGAATTATTACATTTCTCCTTAGCCAGATAGTATATATTTAGTTTTCCAGGTCACCTATGAGTTTTGTTGGTTATTCCTCTTCCTCTTTACCACCCCTTAAAATTATCAACCATTCTTAGATAACAGGCCATACAAAAGCGAGTCTAAGTTTATTGTTAGATAACACATTTATCTCCAATTTGCTGATGAGACTAAAACTGCAGCTTAAGGAACAGCTAGCATTCTTATTTTACTCATTTTACTGTAAGTCTACTGCCATCAAATGTCAGCTCCATCAGGACGGGATAGTTTGTCTTCTTGGCTCACTTCTGTTTCTTCAGTGCCTAGAGCAGTGTATAGAACATAGTAGGTGCTCAATAAATATTTGTTGCATAAAGTAATGAATAAATGAACTTGGCCAAAGTTATGCTAGTGACTATTGATTGCCTCAGTAAAGTGTGGCTACAGTTCCAGTCAGTAGGTGTTTTGCTGCTCTCTCCAGTATTATTCAGCGATAGGATGAAGCGACCCTCTTCGGACTCTCTTCCCGGGAGGGAGACCCAAACTCAGCTTTGATAAGCGGACAGAAGACCCCGGGTACCTATCTGCCCTCACTCAAGATGGCGACGACGCAGCGTGCCCGTTCGGGTCACGTGACCCTCGACGCCAGCGGGCGCCTCCCCGCGCTTGCGCCTTGCGCCGCGGCTGCGAAGCGTTGAGGGGAGAGGCGCCGCCGCCAGCGCCGCGGTGGGACCCGTTAGAGCGGAAGCGCTGCCGTCGCCGCCGCCGTCGCTGTCTCGGGGCTTCAGGCACCCGGCAGGCAGGAGGCGGGAGCCATGTCGAAGCGGCTCCGGAGCAGCGAGATGTGCGCCGACTGCAGCGGGCCGGGTGAGTGCCGCCGGCCGGGCCCGCTCCCCTCAGCTCTCCTGCCCGGGACCCCTGCCCCGCGCCGCCCCCACGGGGCAGGCAGCTCCCGGCGGCCGAGTCCTGCACCCCGTGTGCCCGGGGCCGCGGCTCGGAGCCGCTGAGGCAGCCTTGGGGCGCGAGCCGTCCCGGGCCTGTCAGCCGGGCGGGCGGGGGGCCGCCGCCCTCCGGTCCCTCCCGGCCTCCCGCCCCAGGCCTAGCGGAGAGGGGCGGGCTCGAGGCCGGCAGCGTCTCCCACAGGAAGGGGCTTGGGCAACGCGCAGGAAGGCCAGTTACAGAAGTCAGCGCGGCCGTCCTCCCCGCCGCGGCCCCGGGGCGCAGGTGTCACCCCCGGCCCGCCGCCCGCCGCCCGCCGCTCGCCGGAGCCCTCCCGGCCCGAGTGGGCGACCGTCGCCGCTCCCCTCCGCCGGGACCGGCCCCCGACCCGGGGACGACTCCCCGCTCCTGGCGTGCGGGCTCCGCTCCCCCGGGGAGAGGCTCCGGGAGGTCCGGGGCTTGCACCCGCCACCGGCACCCAGGAGTCGATGCCTGTCTCAAGTTTTGGCGTCTGAGCGCCCCAGTTCAAACTGGATGTTGCTTCTGGGTGACCTTGGGCCGGTGGCTGCGTTCGGCTGAGCCTTGCTGTCCTCATTTTTTCCAGTGGGCATCGCCGGAGCCCCGAGCCCCAGCCCCTGGTTCCGAGGGTTCAGCGAACACTCTTAGGTCACATCACTTGGCGGTGGCGTTTTCTCTCTCTCTGATTTGTGTTCTTTAGAACAGAACCTGTCAGCCCCTGAAAGCTAGAGTTGAACTTCTGGATTGTACACTGATTACTGTTTACAAAACAAACCGGGCAGCCAGGCATTTGGGGGCATGGGAAAGGCAGAACCATTCCTCCCGTGTGTAATTTTCAGACTTAGAGTTCAGATCCATTTTAGGGATTGGAGCCGAGTTGACAGGTCTCTGCTGTTTTCGGTGCTTGGGTTTATCTGCTTTGAATTGGAAGTAATTCAAAGGTAAGATGGCTTCCTTGGCACAAAAGCGTCCAATAAACAATCTTAATGAAATCATTGAGCAGCGGTGCTTTTGCAACTGCTCTGGACTTCATCTCGGTGCATGGCAGTGGGGATCGATTTTAAATAGTTCCGTGATCACTCCAGCCTTCCGCGGTGCTTCCCTCGCCTGGGAGTGCCAGTGCTGTTACCAGCTGCTTTTGAAGGTAGGGAGCCGGGTGGAAGAGGTTAAAGAGGTGTTTTACCAACTACGTAAGTTACACAAACTCCATTGTAGGCTCTAAAAATGTTACTTGTTCCACTTCCTTATTTCTTGTGTTTTCAGTTGAACGAACTGTCTGATGTGTTTGATTCACTTGAGGCTAGATTCAAACTTCCTCTTGGAATGCATATTTTTTAGTTCTGAGGGGATGATATGGGGCGAAGGGAAACTTGGGCTCCGTTGCCGCCCTACATACTACCTTGCACGTCTTCCGTGTTTTGTGCATTTCAGAACATTTTCTCTCCTATTGTGTCATTTTACTTGTCTCATATGCCTAATCTATGAGACTTGAGTCACTTCCTTCCCGTTTTGAATGTAAGTAGGCTACCTTGAAGTATTCTGTGAACTTGAGCAGCCAGGAATTTGTGCTGCTTTTTTGCTAAGCCCTCGGGATCGTTACCTTATGGTTCGGAATCCCTTTCAGATTTTGATGAATACTAAGGCCTTCTCCCCCCAAAATGCATGCATACTTAATCTTTCATACAGAATTTCTTTTAAGATTTCTCAGTAGGGTCACAGACATTTCCAAAGCCCCATTGTTGTGTTCCTGGAGTCCAGGTTAAGTACCTCTGGTGTTATGCTTCAGATAAACTGCAAGGGCCCTTGCCAGTTTGGGTCAGTAGACAGTGCGGTGGCCTGCAGACTGAAGGGTCCTGAGCTCAGTTCCGATCAAGGGCACATACTTCGTTTGCAGGCTGATCTCTAGCCCTGGTCGGGGTGGTTACGGGAGGCAATCAATTGATGTCTGTCTCTCTCACCCCTCCCCAGCTCCACTCTCTCTAAAAATTAATGGAAAAATATCCTTGGGTGAGGATTAATAAAAAAACCAAAACAGGTAATCTGGAAGGGGGTTCACCCAATATCATTTATATAAACTCAAGTTATATAACATTCTGATGTTCTTTCCATGGGATTCTGATCTATGATGTTAAAGTGATTAATTGAGAACCTTGCTTAGTGTGTGTTAAGTTCTAGTTGTCTTGTTCTTGTCTAATTTCCTCCAAGAACATTGTGAGTCTACTGAATAGATATGTGAAAACCAAAGCTGTGATTCAAAACAATCTCTTTTTTATCACCAGTAGTGGCACCATATTGCAAAAAAGCAATGTTGTGTGTGTTTGTAGGGATCCTTCATCTTGATGTTGTCAGTCTTTGCTTTTTAGAATGGCATAATAGTACTGAATTATTTTCTGTTCTATTTCATGGCAAACATTTCATCATCTTGTAAATATTTACATCTTAGTAAATATTTTATCTTAAAAAAAAGAATCTAGTTCATTTAAAATATATTCTACTTTGAGTTTTACTGAGACTTTTACAATAGTAATGCAATGTTAACATGAAACAATCTACATTGTATTACCAATCAAAACTTTTTCCAGCCTGGCTGGTGTAGCTCAGTAGTTGAGCATCGGCCAGTGAGTCACTGGTTCAATTCCCCATCAGGACACATGCCCAGGTTGGGGGTCTGATCCCCAGTAGGGATTATGCAGGAGGCAGCCAAATTATTTTCTCTCTCATTGATGTTTTTGTCTCTCTATTTCTCTCCCTTCCTCTCTCTCTAAAAAAATAATTTTAAAAACTTTTCCAGTGGGTCATGAATTTCAGTGGATTCTTGAAAATATCTGAGTGGTACTTAGAAAATAATTTAGAAAAGTTATAACAGTTAACATTACTGAGAACTTACTAGATGCAAGCAACTTTACTGACTTTTTATATCCTCACTCTCCTGAGATGTGTTATATTCCCATTTGATTCATGGTGAGGATGCTCAAAAAAAAAAAAAATAAATAAATAAATAAATAAATAAATAAATAACTTGCTTAGCTCATTGTGTGAGAAGTGGGAGAGTTGGGGTTCAAACCCTGGACTGCTTGTCTCCAGAGACAGTTCTCTTAACCACCACACTCTCTGACTCCTAGGATTTGTCTTTGATTGAAATCCCATAACTTTTCATTATATGGTTGGAAAGGATTTGAATAAACTGTTAAAAATGGTAAAGATGGTGTACATGCATTTTAGAGATTTTTGTGGACATTGGAGAACTTTTAAATATAACCCTTAGACCAGGGAGCTTGTGTGGCACCTATTGTCACTCCATTGTGAGTTTGATGAAATGTAGGTCTTTTTTCTTTTTCTCTTTCTTTCTTTTTTCTTTTTTCCCCCCTGGTTTCTAGGTATCCAGTGTACTTTTCCAATGTGGATTATTTCTGTTTCAATAGCTGTCTCTAAAACTTCATAGGAAAAAAGTATTACGTACACCAAAAATACCACTCATTTTTATTAGACATCTTTGCTTCTTTGAAGCCACTGCTATTACAGATCTGTTCTTTCAGAGCAGTTGCAAGATTGGACTCAGTAGTTTATTTATTTTAATATATTTTTTATTGATTTCAGAGAGGAAGGGAAAGAGATAGAAACACCAATGATGAGAGAGAATCATTGATTGGTTGCTTCCTATTAAGGATGGAGCCCACGACTCGGCATGTGCTTTGCTGGGAACCGAACTATGAACTCTGGGTTCATAGATCGATGCTCAACCACTTAGCCACACCAGTCAAACCCCAGTAGTTTATTTAAAACAACTAATGGATATTCTAGAACACTGGTCGGCAAACTCATTAGTCAACAGAGCCAAATATCAACAGTACAACGATTGAAATTTCTTTTGAGAGCCATATTTTTTAAACTTAAACTTCTTTAAAATAGACTTGCCCAGGCTGTGGTATTTTGTGGAAGAGCCACACTCAAGGGGCCAAAGAGCCATATGTGGCTCTCGAGCCATAGTTTGCCTACCACGGTCGGTCCTGGAACATCTCTCTAGTGGAGGAGACCAGATTTCCCAGTCAGTCATGAGAACTACAACAGCTGAGCAGTCTTATAGTTTTATCACTTGCAGCTTTTTGCTACGCAGATAGGCATATAGATTTGCAGCAATCTTTTCACCATTTTCTTTGGATGATGCTATGTGGATTATTCACTGTCACAGTTACATTATTTTGCCATTTGTGGAGATGGATAAAATGATTCATCTATATCCTCTCAATTTGCTTCTCATATTGAATGAAAGAGCATGTATCTGAGGTGGTAGATCCCATTAGGGCTTCAGACTGTGGCCCTGCACCAGAAAGGAGATAACTGCTTATAGAGGATTTCAACTCAAGTTTTTAGTCTCAATTAACATTGTACCCAACCAGGCAAGATAGGTTTCATCACCAGCTGGATTGATTAGTATACTAAAGCAACAAAAATGCCTTTTTCTGAAAAACCTTACCTCAGTCTCTTTTGCCATCTGGCAGTAAAGCAACCAACTGGTATTTCATTTTCTTTCCAGATCCTTCCTGGGCATCAGTAAATAGGGGAACTTTTATATGCGATGAGTGCTGCAGTGTCCACCGGAGTCTAGGGCGCCACATCTCTCAAGTAAGGCATCTTAAGCACACGCCGTGGCCTCCAACGTTGCTGCAGGTAAAGGAAGACTTTTTCTCGTGGTTTGTGATTTAAGTTTTTAGGGCTCATTGTTTTAGCAACTGAAGTTTCCCCTACTCCTTAAATCATACAAAAATGTTTGGATGGTAACGGAATAGAGTGCTGTGCTTATCTTAAATCCATCACAGACAGATAGCTAAGTAGTCATTCAAATTTCTTGGTACTGCTTCACTGCTAACTTTCTAGAATGTCTCCAGAAATTGTTTTTAAACACCTCATCATTTCCACATATCGTGGTGAAAGCTACTGCTTTAGAAACTTTTGTTAATGTACTTATCCCTCAGTACTTGCTGATATTTTTAGCACTTCTTTTCCTCCTTTGATAGAAGCACAGAATGGGATTCCTCAGAAATTTCTGAAACATCTAATTTAAAGTTGTACTAGTTAGAGAACAAATTCAATTAACATGTTTTGATGGATCACCTAACACTCTGCTAAGTGTTGTGTGTTGTTTTACTTGTGATTCAGTGTCACGTCACCTGTATTTCTATTTTTGGATACACATTCTCCAAGTTCTGTTGGAGCAGAGAATTAAGCATGTGTTTCCCCTTCCTTTGTCTTGAGTACATATTTTACTAAGTCTGTGGCAGCTGCATAACATGTCCTTTAACAGTGCCTGTACACACTAAGGGACCAGAACAAGTGGGTTTGGGTCTCTGATATCTCCACTAATGTAAAAAAACAGATGGGGCCATGTTAGCCGCCATGCTTTGAGATGAAATTGGAAGATATGGTTTATTAATAACTTTTACTCACAAGTTTCTAACAGCTCATTCTTTGCGCAAGTAAGTGGGTATTTACTGTTCTCAGGTCTGTGTTTACAGATTTTTGTTAGAGGGTCTGAATAAAGGCTAGAGATGAGTAGTTTAAAATGCCAGGGTTGACCCTAAAACTTTTACCAAAATATGATACATGAACCCCCAGTGGTACTCAAGACAGATGTAGATAATACTGTAATCTTTATTTCGGAGGTTGCATTATATTAATGTGTATATGAAAGCTATAAGTAACACATTAAGCCATTATTGCTAGAAAAAGTTTTAAAAATGAGTGGATTTAAAGAAAAATACCAAGTGGATAGACTACAGTACATAGATTGTTAGGAATCTTTTAAATAGTATTTGGATAACCAGTCGTGGAAAACACTGCCTTAAAGTGTCAAAGTACTTTTTCTTCATCTATAATAATAAAAGCATAACATGCTAATTAGACTGGACGACCTTCCGGAGACAGCCGGTGCTGAGAGGGAAGCCCGTCCGGTGCCTGCCTGCGGCCAGAGTCCCGGGTGCCGGAGGGAAAAGCTGGTGCCGGCAGCCGGGGAAAGGAAGGCCTCCTTGCATGAATTTTGTGAATCCTGCCTCTATTAATCTATAAGAACAACATAATCAAACCCATTTAGATATTTAGATATCCTACTTGTCAAATCTGAATTCTGTGTAATGGTTCACCTTTCATGCTCTAAAATGAGAAAAAGATGATGTGTGTGATGCCAGGCATGCTAGTTTTTGTAATGGGGCTTTGTTTTTCTTGTTCAGTCATTGATTACCACTGAATATTTGTGGAAAGAAATTAAAATATGATGTTATATTGTTTGCTTTTAGATGGTTGAAACCTTATATAATAATGGTGCTAACTCAATATGGGAGCATTCTTTGCTGGATCCTGCCTCTATTATGAGTGGAAGACGTAAAGCTAATCCACAGGATAAAGTACAGTGAGTGGAATGTTTATAAATACTTTTATTTCTTTGGGGCACATGGGCCCACTGAAAGGAGTGCAGCTATTTTTGACCAGCCTCCACAAGGGCAGCACAGGAGGTGGTTCCCCCAATTGTTCATTGAACTCTTTGCTATTAGAAATGCAGAACAAGGGGACCTGGCCAGGTAGCTCAGTTGGTTAGAGCAGTGGTCGGCAAACTCATTAGTTAACAGAGCCAAATATCAACAGTACAACGATTGAAATTTCTTTTGGGAGCCAAATTTTTTAAACCTAAACTTCTTCAAAATAGACTCGCCCAGGCCGTGGTATTTTGTGGAAGAGCCACACTCAAGTGGCCAAAGAGCCGCATGTGGTTCGCGAGCCGTGGTTTGCCGACCACTGGGTTCGAGCATGGATACATCAAGGTTATATAGGCCCAGTCAAGGCATATACAACAATCAACCAGTGAATACATGAATAAGTGGTACAATAGGTAGATGTTTCTCTCTTTCTCCTTTTCTTCCTCTATCTCTCTAAAAATCAATAAAGAAGGGAAAAGAAATGCAGAATCAGGCCAAGCACAGGACCATCTCTTTTGAGGGTTACACAGCACAAATCAGTGGTTTCTCCAGTTTGAGACTAAGGCTTAAAGGTTGTTGGTGTAATGAGATTTTGGCTTAGGTACTCAAACAAGAGGTCTGTCAGACCAGACATCTAGGTTCTGCGCTCCAGTCAGCCTGATGCCTTGCCTATAAGATGGGATGAAATGCTGGTTGTTAGGTCAATTACAACATTACACAGAGAAAAGAGATGCTATAGAAAGCAGATATTCAGTCCTGGCCATTATAATTACTAATAATATGTTTTCAGACCCACTGCTGTAAACTTATTTCAGTGCTGCTCATTTTATTCCCTAATATTTTATTAGGGAATGTAGGTCACTTCCTCTTCTTTTTACAGCCTAGAGAATGGGGAATGTCGTATCTGAACTGCAAGTGAAATGTTTTCTTTTTTCTGTTTTCCAACCAGTCCTAATAAAGCGGAATTCATCAGAGCCAAGTATCAGATGTTAGCATTTGTTCATCGTTTGCCCTGCCGGGATGATGATAGTGTGACTGCCAAAGATCTCAGTAAGGTGGGTCACACCTTTTAAAATCTCTAAAATTACTGAATGAAGCAGTGTGTTGTTTTGTTTGGGGGGGAAAAAACAAACTTTAAAAGCAAGAAAAACAAAACAAAAACTGTTATCTAGTCACTAAATAACTAATAACAGCTTTTCATTGCAGTTGGTTTTGTCTTTATTCTTAATTCAAATGGCAGCCATTCATGTTAGTATAGGTAAAGGCATAGAGGAAAAATAAGTATCTAGAAATTTATTTGTGTTATTCAGATATGGTTTGAAAATTATGTTTCTCCTAGAGGCCCAGCATATGAAATCATGTGCAAGTAGGGTCCCTAGGCCTAGCCTGCAATCAGGGCCATCTTCTGCCTGCTCACCAGTCCCTACAGCCGCTCACCCCAGTTCCCTGTGGTTCCTCATTTACCATCCAGCGATTGGAGCCTATGGGCCAGGGGGAAGGACCAAGAAGCCTGCCTTCCACCTGCTTGTCAGTCCCTAGTCCCACTCCAACACCTCCCACCTTGGTTCCCTGTTTGCCATGATTGGAATCTGCGGGCCAGGGGAAGGGACCAATAGGTCTGCCTTCCGCCCACTTACCAGTCCCCAGTCCCACCCCGCCGCCACCCTGGTTCCCCAGTAATTCCTCGTTGACCAATTGAAGCCTGCGGGCTTGAGCTCGGGACCAAGAGTTCGTCAGTGCACCTCATAGCAACTGGTTGATCCGTTGTTCCGATTGTTATGCTGTTTTGGTTGCTGGCCTTTTATTATATAGGACTAGAGGCCCTGTGCATGAAATTCTTGCACTCAGGGGGGTCCCTCAGCCCGGCCTGTGCCCTCTCACAGTCAGGGAACCCTCAGGGGATGTCTGACAGTTGGACATCCTTAGTCCTGCTACAGAGGCTTCTGGCTGAGTGGCCCTCCCCCTGTGGAATGTCTGCCACCTGGTGGTCAGTGCACGTCATTGCGATCCATTGTTTTTTTTGCCGTAGATTTGCATATTTGCCTTTTATTATACAGGATAGGATAAGTTTTTTGTTTAACTTTGAAGTAGAAACCCTCACAGTTTCTAGAAGGGACTAGAAATTTTGTGGGATTTCTTCAGGTCTCTAGGTTGCATACTTAAAAGAAGATCTTCAGGAAGCAGGGTATGACTCAAAGCTGTAGTACATGGGATGGTTTATTATACTTATAAAATGAGTAGCTTGTTTTCTTTATGTGGGCCTTTGCTTGTTTTTGAGAGATGCTACAAGAAACGTGCTTCTCTGCTTTTAAAGCACTCTTTTGGCAAATGTTCACAAATAGCACGAGCATTCACAGTTCAGAATTTTTTTTTTAAATATTTTTTTATTGATTTTTTACAGAGAGGAAGAGAAGAGGGATAGAGAGTTAGAAACATCGATGAGAGAGAACCATTGATCAGCCACCTCCTATACACCCCCTCTTGGGGATGTACCCACGACCAACGAACATGCCCTTGACCGGAATCGAACCTGGGACCTTTCTTTCCTTTTTTTTTTTTTTTTTTTAATTTTATTAATATATATTTTTATTAAATTATTATTTTTGTACATATACCATTGCCCCCACCCTCCCGTATATACCCTCCCTCCCCAGAGTTTTGTGTCCATTGGTTGTACTTATATGCATGTATACAAGTCCTTCGGTTGATCTCTTATCTCCCCCAGATCTCCCCAACCTCGAGCCTGGGACCTTTCAGTCCACAGGCCGATGCTCTATCCACTGAGCCAAATCGGCTTCAGCTCACAGTTCAGAATTTTAAACTTTGCCTAAAATTTTTATTTATTTCTTTTTAAAAATATATATATTTTATTGATTTTTTACAGAGAGGAAGGAGAGAGGGATAGAGAGTTAGGAACATCGATGAGAGAGAGACATCAATCAGCTGCCTCTTGCACACACCCTACTGGGGATGTGCCCGCAACCAAGGTACATGCCCTTGAACGGAATCGAACCTGGGACCCTTGAGTCTGCAGGCCGACGCTCTATCCACTGAGCCAAACCAGTTTTGGCTTTTTGTTTCTTGCTACTTCCATTTCTTGTTACTTCTGATTATTAGTAAGATGTGTTTTTTCATCACAGGTTTTAAAAGTAAAATAAATTTTAAAAATAAGGCTTAGATAAAGATGTTAGAGTACATATCTTTATTCCTATGATAAGAGTTATTGCATTTCAACAATTTGTTCAGAATTGAAGGCAGCTCATCTTCTGAATATATACTTTTCTTCAGTAGTGCAGAATTTGGTATGCTACGGGCCCATTTCCCACCTGAAAGACTTCATTAGAGCATTGTATACAAGGCCAAAAATAGTGGTGTGGGAAGGACGCAATATAAGGCAGAACCCTGCAGTATTAATAGCTGTCCTACTCTTATGGCTCAGTTGGTTGAGTGTTGTCCCGTGTACTGAAAGGTTGTGGGTTCGACTTCTGGTCAGGATACATGCCCAGGTAGCGGGTTCAATCCCCAGTTGGAGTGCATGTGGGAGGCAACCAATTGATGTTTCTCCTCTCCCTTCCCTTCCACACACTCTAAAAAAATAAATAATGATAATACAATAACGATAATACTTTAACAGGTGTTTCTTTTTTTTTTCTTTTTTTTTTTTAATATTTCCTATGTACCAGGTTCTGTGCTAGGTACTTTACTGTGCCATTAACTCCTTACAGTAACCCTGTGAATAGGTGGCATTATTTTAAAAAAAAATTTTTTAATTAAATTATTATTTTTGTACATATACCAATGCCCCCCCCCTCCTGTACATACCCTCCCTCTCCAGAGTTTTGTGTCCATTGGTTGTACTTATATGCATGTTACAAGTCCTTCAGTTGATCTCTTATCTCCCCCAGATCTCCCCAACCTCCCCGCTGTAATTTGACAGTCTGCTTATTGCTTTACTGTCTCTATATCTATCTTTTGGTTCTTCAGTTTATAATGTTCTTTATCACCCATAAATAAGTGAGGTCATGTGGTGTCTCTCTTTTATTGAGTGGCTTGTTTCACTCAGCATGATGTTCTCCAATTCCATCCAGGTTGCTGCAAATGATGAGAATTTTTTCTTTTTTATGGCTGCATAATATTCCATTGTGTAAATGTACCATAGTTTTTGGTGCCAATCATCTGATGGGCATCTAGGCTGTTTCCAAATCCTAGCTATTGTAAATTGTGCTGCTATGAACATAGGGGTGCATATATTCTTTCTGATTGATGTTTCTAGCTTCTTGGGATATATTCCGAGGAGTGGGCTTACTGGGTCAAATGGGAGTTCCATTTTCAGTTTTTTGAGGAAACTCCACACTGTTCTCCACAGTGATTGCACCAGTCTGCATTCCCACCAGCAGTGCATGTGAGTTCCTTTTTCTCTGCAACCTCGCCAACACTTGTCGTTTATTGATTTGTTGATGTTGGCCATTCTGACAGGTGTGAGATGGTACCGCATTGTTGTTTTGATTTGCATTTCTCGGATAATTAGTGACTTTGAGCATGTTTTCATGTGCCTCTTGGCCTTCCTTCTGTCTTCTTTTGAGAAGATTCTATTTAGACCCATTGCCCATTTTTTAATTGGGTCATTTATCTTCCTTTTATTAAGTTGTATAAGCTGTCTGTAGATGTTGGAGATTAAACCTTTATCAGTGATAACATTTGCACATATGTTCTCCCATACAGAGGGCTTTCTTGTTGTTTTGTTGATGGTTTCCTTTGCTGTAAAAAAGCTTTTTATTTTGATGTAGTCCCATTTGTTTATTTTTTCGTTAGCTTCCATTGCAATAGGTGGCATTATTATTGGCATTTTAGAGATGAGGAAACTGGGGCTCAGATTGCTTAATGAACCTCCTCAAAGTCACATAGCTTAAAGGTTTATATAGTTTGAAATTCAGATCTATCAGACTTCAGAGCCATGCTCAGCCACCTCTCCATACTACCTCTCGCTCAAGGTATAATTGTGCCACTTGGAGAGGTCTTGAGCAGGTCAGCCTTCCCAGCCCTAGTTTCCTTATCAATAAAATGGGCCTGACTCCGCCTTAGTGTCCAGGGATGGTTGTCACCAGCAAGGGAGAGACTGTTTCATCCCCTTACTGAGCTAAGAATGACTAACATGGTCTGCCAGCTGCTCTAGTATATCACTCTTCACACTTTAACAGCATTCCTTTTTTGTTTGTGTGTTTTTCAGCAACTCCATTCAAGCGTGAGAACAGGGAATCTTGAAACCTGTTTGAGGCTGTTATCTTTAGGAGCACAAGCCAACTTCTTTCACCCTGTAAGTCAGCAGGAATTGATCTACATATTAAATTGAAACTAAGTGGGTTGTGTTTGTGTAACCTTTTCTTTATTAAATTTGCTTTTTCCCCCTCCATTTTCTTAATGATTCTTAGGAAAAAGGAAACACCCCACTCCATGTTGCCTCCAAAGCAGGACAGATTTTACAGGCGGAGTTATTGGCGGTATATGGAGCAGACCCAGGCACACAGGATTCCAGTGGGAAAACTCCTGTTGATTATGCAAGGTTAGAGACCTAGATTCTTGTCGCTTCTCTCTGTTTGGGCTTCTTTGTGTTTTGTATGATTCATTGTTAAGTTGCTAAATTGCATATGGTTAACATTTAACCCCTTCTAAAGATTTACATGCAGCTATTTTTAGATGACTTTTCAAATGAATATCAGCTTATAACCTGGGAAAGTAGAACCGTAACAGTCTGCTTAGCTTCCAATTTTCATGTGATTCTTTATAATGATGTGGTGTTTAAGCCATAGTTAAACTCCAAATCAAGTATTTAGGTCTAGTAATAATTAATGTCGTTTTCTAATACTTTTTAAAATCGAATTTATTTAAACAATACAACAAAATTTAATCAACAATATAGTTGCCGTTGTTTTCTACTACTTGTGCCCAACGCTCAGGAAGCATTTTAATCCCTCTGTTGTAAAATTCTTGTGATTTTGATGCGAAAAATTCGGTCAATGCATTTTTGAGGCATTCTTCATTATTAAATCTTTTTCCAAGAAGAAAGTTTTGCAAAGAACGAAACAAATGGTAATCGGAAGGGGCAATATCAGGAGAATATGCAGGTTGAGGGAGAACTTCCCATTCCAACTGGCGCAGTTTTTCAGCAGTGATTCTTGCAGTATGCGGTCGTGCGTTATCGTCGTGAAGAATTACGCCCTTCCGATTAATCAGTGCGGGTTCTTTTTCTCTTAAAGCTTGGGCTAACCTTTCCAATTGGGCACTATACACTGCACTTGTAATGGTTTGGTTAGATGGTAAAAGTTCATAATGAAGAATTCCTTTAAAATTCCACCAAACACACAACATCACTTTTTTCGCATGCAAGTCAGGTTTTGGCGTGGGCTGCGGAGCCTCATTTTTGTCCAACCATTGAGGCCGCCTTTTCAAATTAATATACAGCACCCATTTTTCATCTCCAGTAACAATTTGCTCTAAAAACGGCAAACGGTTTTGACGAGAGAGGAGCGAACTGCAAATTGTGACACTTTGATTACGGTTGTTGTCGGTCAACTCATGAGGAACCCATTTTCCAAACTTTTGGACTTTGCCAAGTGCACGCAATTGATTGGAAATTGTTTTTTGTGAACAATTTAAAGTTGTCGCAAGCTCTTGTTGGGTAATTTGAGGATTTTGCACCAAAAGAGCTTGAAGAGCTTCTTGATCAAAATTGGACACACGGCCTCGACCACTCTTGTCATCTAACGAAAAATTTCCCTCGCGAAATTTCTCAAACCAACGCTGGCATTTTCTGGCGCTAACTGCATCTTGACCAAGAGCACTACAGATGTTTTTTGCAGCCTCACTTGCTTTTCTTCCTAATTGGAACTCGTAAAGCATGCAGTGCCGAATATGCTCTTCATCCGCCATCTTCTTAGCCCTAGTTTTGCAACAAAAACCAAACCAAACACAAACTTTTTCAAGCAAAACTTGTTAATTGCACTTCACACGTTCTGTAGATACCACGTGTTTGAAGGTTATGTCAATACAAGTCAACGCCAAGCAAGATTTTAAACGAATGTTTAAAAACGACATTAATTATTACTAGACCCGATACTAAGAATGGCAGAACCCACTCCTCAATTTTTATATATTTTTAACCATTGCTTAAACTTAAAAACAAATGTGTATAAGTAGGTAGATATGTGATTAAACAATTATAGTAAAATGTCAATTCTAGAGTTCATGGAGCTCATCTTTTCTTCTATTTCTAAACTAATTGCAAAGCATTTTTCTACAGAGGATAAAATGGGTGAAATGACAAAATTCTGCCCTCCTAGAATTTACTGTTCCATGGAATAGATTATTCATAAATGCATAAAAGAGCTAAATGGGGCAAGATAGTGTGGAATTTGTTTGCCAAAATGGATAACTAGTCTTAAAAGTCATATATAGGTTTCTTCATTGCAGCCAAATCATTAAGAAATTTCTTTTACTTGGTCTTTGAAGAATGGGTTAGATTTGGGTTATGAAGGAAGAGCTCAGGCATTCCAGGGGAGAAGAACGACATGAGTCAAGTTCGGGAAGCAGGCATAGGCAGGGCATGCTCATCACAGCAGGGGACCTGACTGGATGGTACAGAATTGTCTGGGAATAAAGAGCTACAGTGTTTGATCAGATCTAAGACTCCACTGTTTGTACGGTCATTCATTATTTCATATGCCACTAAAAAATGTGGCCAATTACCGTATTTTTCGGACCATAAGACGCACTTTCCCCCCCCCCAGAAGTGGGGGGGAAAAGTCCCTGCGTCTTATGGTCCAAATATAGCCTACACATATACTTTAAAAAAAAAGTTTTTTTACTTGCCCGGCTCTGTGTGGTCTCTGTGTGCTTGCCCGGCTCTAAAATGGTTCTAAATGCTGCTGTTTACTTTACAGGGTTGATTACATGTGTTTATGACTGTGATGTTGGGTTTTAATGCACATAAAATATTTTAGGACACTATTTGTTTCAGAATCTTTTTTTCTTCATTTTCCTTCTCTAAAAACTGGTGCGTCTTATGGTCCGGTGCGTCTTATGGTCCGAAAAATACGGTAAATGATGAGTATCATTAATTGTAAGATACTTCCTGATTTCATAGATGTTTACAAAATGAGGGGTGGGGGGAAGATGTGTATCACAGAATCAAAGTTGTGCGATAGGGAGAATATTTTGTAGTGCCTTGAATGGTAGAAAGAGAAACTGACAGAAACTAACTTCATCTTTTAAGAATAAGAGAGCCCTCAGTATATGATATTGTCATTTACAGTAGGATTTTTTCATGGGTACCAAGCATATGTGCCTTGTTACTAAAAGGATTTCAAGCAGCTTATATATTTATTTCATGAATGAAGAAAGGCAAACTTAATATTTTCTGTTATGGAAATTGAAGATAAGGAGGCTAAAGCTACAGGTGTGTGTTAGGTTGGTCTGTGTCTCTGAATTGAGGACCACATGTTACTAAACTCTCATCCCGGTCAGACGGGCTCCATTGGCACATCTAGTGGAAAGACCATCTTTAACATATTGATGTCCGTACTCATCCATCTTCACGGATTCAGAATTTCCAGGGGTGGGGCTGGGATAGCTGTATAAATTTTATAAATTTTAAAACACTTGTTAATTTTTGAGAATCTCTATCTTAGACCATTTATTAATTTTATCTTCTGCCTCATTAGATGAAGTTTTATTTACCTGATAAGTCCTTGAATTCTTTATTAAGTATTCTGCCTTTTACATAAAAGAAGAGGGAGTATTTCAGATTATGAGAACAGTTTATAAATATGGGAATCAAAGTAGAACTTGACAGTTTACCTCACACAAAAAGGTTGATTATTCTAAATAGTCATGTTTGATAATTGCTCAGTTGGCTCAGGAGACATCTCTGTCCTTTTTTATTCTAGAGCCATTGGCTGGTGAGCAATATAAATGGTACTTTGTTTTCTCTTGGTAGGCAAGGAGGGCACCACGAGCTGGCAGATCGCCTTGTAGAAATACAGTATGAGCTGACGGACAGACTAGCCTTTTATCTCTGTGGCAGGAAACCAGGTGAGTGAAAGGACCTCAGCCTCTCCACACCTCCAATTAGTCAGTCTCTGGAAAAACAAGTTGGGGCACTATTATTTATGACCTCTGCTTTAACATATCCTCCAGAACCCTGTGAATAAGGATTTCTATTGGAAATGATAACTACAGCATTTTCAGTTTTATATAAAAGATGTTAGTCAAATCTCCTTGAATTTTAGCTTTTATAACTTTATTTTAGCTCTAGATAGTGACTGTTTCACACATCAAAGTGCATAATTAAACCAAAACTGAATGTGCATCACAGTTCTTGGCATGCAATGGGACTAGGAATGCAAGAGGAAAGAATTCACTTTTGTAGTTATTTGAAGAATTCTGTCTAAGGAATGTAAAAAAGTCCAAAAGTGAATTTTGCCTTTAAGCACCTTTATTGTTGAGGTGGAACTGGGGTCATTAAACCATGGTTCAGTTGGTCAAATCTAGTCAATGACCTGTTTGTTTGTTTTTCAATGACCTGTTTTTATTTTTATTTATTTATTATTTTTTTAATTTCTTTTCTTCTTTTTTTTTTAAATATATTTTATTGATTTTGTACAGAGAGGAAGGGATAGAGATAGAGAGTTAGAAACATCGATGAGAGAGAGTCATCGATCAGTTGCCTCTTGCACACCCCCTACTGGGGATATGCCCGCAACCAAGGTACATGCCCTTGACCGGGTCCCTTCAGTCCCCAAGCCGACGCTCTATCCATTGAGCTGAACCGGTCCCGGCTCAATGACCTGTTTTTATTTATTTATTTATTTGTTTGTTTATTTATTTATTTTTTAAAATAAATTTTTATTGTTCATATTATTACAAATGTTCCTTTCCCCCCCCTTCTCACCCCACCCTCTGCCCTTTCCCCACCCCCCATTGTCCTCATCCATAGGTGCACAGTTTATGTTCAGTCTCTTCCCACATCCCCCCTCTCTCCTTTTCCCCAAGAGTAAACAGTTCACTCCCCTTCCATACCTCTGATTCTATTATATTCAACAGTTAATATTGTTCATCAGATTTTTTTTTTTTAGTTTCCTTGGTTTTTAGATTCACTTGTTGATAGTTACGTATTTGTTGTTCATAATTTTTATCTTTATTTACTTTCTCTTCTGAAAGAACCCCCTTCAGCAATTCATATAATTCTGGTTTGGTGGTGATGAACTCCTTTAGCTTTTTTTTATTAGAAGCTCTTTATCTGACCTTCGAATCTGAGTGATAGCTTTGCTGGATAGATTATCTTTGGCTGTAGGTTCTTGCTATTCATCACCTTGAATATTTCTTGCCATTCCCGTCTGGCCTGCATGGTTTCTGTTGAGAAATCAGCTGACAATCGTATAGGTGCTCCTTTATAGGTAACTACCTTCTTTGCTCTTGCTTCTTTTAATATTCTCTGTCTTTTGCTCTTGGAATTTTAATTATGATATGTCTTGGTGTGGTCCTCTTTGGATTCCTTTTGTTTGGAGTTCTGTGCGCTTCCTGGACTTGTAAGTCTAATTCTTTCACCAGGTGGGGAAAGTTTTCTGTCACTATTTCTTTCAGTATGTTTTCGATATCTTGCTCTCTCTCATCTACTGGGACCCCCCATAATTCTGATGTTGGTTCGCTTGAAGTTGTCCCAGAGGTTTCTTACATTATCTTCAACTTTCTGGATTCTCTGGCCTTCTTGCGTCTGCGGAGGAGTGTCTTCTGGCTCTTTATGTTCCAAATCTTTGACTTGATTCTTGCGATCTTCCATTCTGTTTTTAGGACTCCATAAAATATATTTTATTTCAGACAATGTATTCTTTATTTCTTGTTGATCCCTTATTATTTCTAGTTGATCCCTTTTCATATCCTCATAGGTCTTGTTTATTTTATCGGCCTTTTCTAGGAGATTCTTGAACAACCTTATAAGTGTGGTTTTGAACTCTATATCCAGTCGCTTTTTGTCCTCCATTTCTTTTGTTTGTGATCTATTTGGTTTAGGCATTTTCGCAGGCAGCTTTCCTGATGGGGCGGGGTTTCAGGGTGGAGCCTACAGCCTTGGCTTCCGTCAGCCCCGCCCTATGCGACTCCTGAGACTCAGGGTCCTTCAGTACTTGTTGCCAGCGCCTCTGAGAGAAAGGTGCCCTCGATTTTCGCCTCCTGCCAAACTATCTATGCTCTCCCCCAATGAGTCTGGTATTGGGGTTCAGTTCAGTTGGAAGTGGAGTTGGAGGTGGCGTTCAGAGCAGTCTGGAGCCCCTGTCACCTTCCCGTCAGGGCAATCCCGCGGCACAGCCGGCCGGCCCTTCTCTGCGCGCAGTGTGCGCGCCTCCGGGACCTCCTTTCGCCGCTTCCCCGGAGTCCCGCCTTACAGCCCGGCTCCCTATGGATGAGCCTGGGTCCCCAGGGTCTGGCCTAGAATTGGGGTTCAGAGCAGTTGGAGCTGGGCCCAGCACAGTAGGAGCTTTTCTCTCCTTCCCGCTTGGGACCGCCAGCCAGGCACTCAGCCGCCCCTCCTCTCTGGCTCCGTCCTCTCCACGTGCCGCGTGTCTCCGTACCTTGGGCTTTTACAGCTCCTCCGCGCTTCCTTCTGGTTTTCTCCTTGCTTATTGTTGTCGACTTTCCTGTAGTTCTGGGTAATGTCCATTTTATATTTTAGTTGTATTTTGTTGAAATTGTTGTGTGCGGCTGCGGCTAGTTGCCTACTCGAGCAGCCATCTTGGATTCTCCCTCAATGACCGGTTTTTAAAATAAAGTTTTATTGCAAGATAGCCAGGCCAATTCCATATTGTCTGTGGCTGCTTTTGCACTATAGAAGCAGAGCTGAGTAGATTGAGTAGTTGTGACAGAAACCATATAGCCAGAGCCTAAAATATTTATCTGGCATTTTACAGAAAAAGTTTGCCAACCCCTGATGTAGAATATCCACATACATGAGCATAGTGGTTCTCCACTATGAGAACCAACATAGAGTTAGGAGCCCCTGATTGTGGGGCCAGTTCCTGGTGAGCTGGAGTGAGCACACCCACCCTGTCTCTCTAGAATATAATTAAAAACCCTGGACCAGATGCATGGAATAGCTATTTAAGGACTCTAGCTCTGGATTAGGGAATTCAAGGTACCATCAAGCTGGTGGTGAGTGCCGTGTACTCCTGATAAGGCCTCTACGGCAGCCTGAAACTGGAACTATATAACAGATGCAAAGAAGCCTTCTCCGTCTGGTTGAAGTAGGACTCCTGCAGGACAGACTTGGAGGATTCCCTTTTTTATTTTTTTCCTCCCTTACCCTAGCCAGTGGTCGGGAAACTGTGGCTCGTGAGCTACATGTGGCTCTTTGGCTCCTTCTTTGTTCTAATGCCACTTCTTCAAAATAGACTCGCCCAGGCCGAAAACCGACTTCTGCACACAGGCCATGAAATTTCAGTCACACTGTATGTGCGCGCCCACACATGGTATTTTGTGGAAGAACCACACTCAAGGAGCCAAAGAGCTGCATGTGGCTCGTGAGCTGCAGTTTGCCAACCACTGCCCTAGCCCCAAGGCAGTCCTGTGGCTAAATCAGCCTAAATCTCTGGCCAAAAGCATGAGGGGAATCCTGATGGCTTTTATTTTTCTCTGTATTCTCTCACCATTTGGCCCAGGAGGTAGAACCTAACCTACTAAAAAAAAAAATACTGCCCAGCCAGTGTGGTTCAGTGGTTGAGCATCGACCCATGAACTAGGAGGTCATGGTTTGATACATGCCTGGGTTGGGGGCTCGACTCCTTAATGTAGGACATGCAGGAGGCAGCCAATTGATGATTCTCTCTCATCATTGATGTTTCTGTTTCTCTTTCTCTCTCTGAAGTCAATAAGAACATATTTAAAAAACAAAAAAAAAAATTAATACTGTCCAAAAAATGTAAGGAAGACTCAGTTTCACAACATAATATTTAAAATGTCCAAGATAGCCCAAACTGATTTGGCTTCAGTGGATAGAGCATCGGTCTGCGGACTGAAAGGTCCCAGGTTCGATTCCAGTCAAGGACATGTACATTGGTTGCCAGCACATCCCCAGTGGGGGGTGTGCAGGAGGCAGCTTGTCGATGTTTCTTTCTCATCAATGTTTCTAGCTTTCTGTCCCTTTCCCTTCCTTTCTGTGAAAAATCAATAAAATATATTTTTTTTAAAAATTAGCCGAAACCGGTTTGGCTCAGTGGTAGAGCGTCGGTCTGCAGGCTGAAAGGTCCCAGGTTCGATTCCGGGCAGGGGCATGTACATTGGTTGCGGGCACATCCCCGGTGGGGGGTGTGCAGGAGGCAGCTGTCGATGTTTCTCTCTCATCGATGTTTCTAGCTCTCTATCTCTCTCCCTTCCTCTCTGTAAAAAATCAATAAAATATATTTTTAAAAAATTAAAAAAATAAATAAATAAAATGTCCAAGATACCATTCATAATGACTTTACACTAGGGAAATCCCAAATACTTGTTAAGGAAAAAGTAGTCAATAGACACCAACCTCAGATGACCCAGTTGTTGGAATTATCAGACAAAAAATTTTAAGCAAACAGGAACACCATGCTCTAAAAAGTGTGAACATCTTGAAACAAATAGAAATGTAGAAAATCTCAGCATAGGGAATAGAAGATAAAGAAATGAACCAAATAGAAATATTACAACTGAAAAAATATAATTCACTGGATAGGCTTAATATCAGATTGGAGATGATAAAAGAGTAACTAATTGAAAATAGATCACTAGAAATTATCTTGTTTTGAAAAATAGAGAGAAAAAGAGTGAGAGAAAAATGAAACTAGACAGCCTCAGGGACCTGTGGAACAATAGGAAAAGGTCACATCTGTATCAGCAGATTCCCAGGAGGAGGTCAGAGTGTGATACAGAAAAAATGCTTAACGAAATACTGGCTAAAAACTAAATTTGGCAAAAGAAATATGCTTATAGATTCAAGAAGCTCAAAGAATTCCAAAAAGAATAAACTCAAATAAATTGTCACTCAGATATATTAAAATCAAACTGCTGAAAACCAAAGACAACAAAACATTCTGATACTGCAAGAAAATAAATGACACCTAGAAGAACAATTTCTTAAATGACTAGATTTCTCATCAGAAACCAATGATATGAAAAAAAAGTAGAACAATATTTTTGAAGTGCTGAAACAAAAAAGAGTTGTCAATCCAGGACTCCAATTTTCAGTGAAAATAACTCGAGAATGAAGCAAAAAAAAAAAAAAAAAAAAAAAAAAAGACATTTTAAGGTGAAGGAAAAGAAGAGAATTGGTTGCTCTAGCTGAAATGCTAAATAAAGCAAGTTCTTTGAGTAGAAGGGAAATGATACTGGGAGGAATCTTGGAGCTTTAAGGAATGAAAGAAAAGCATCAGAAATGATAAGTATCTGGATAAAAATAACAGCTGTTTTCCCCTTAAATTCTTTAAGACATGTATGATAGTTTAAAGTTAAAATTATAACATCTGGTTTGGCTTTCAACATATGTCAATGTAATAAATTTGACAGCTACAACATAAAAAGGGAGAGAAATATGGAGGTAAAATTGCCTTTTTAAAATGGTAAAATGGTATTTCTAAGTACAATGTAAAACTTTGTGTATTATAATCCCTAGCACAACCACCAAAAAAAGACTACATACAATGATATATGCTCAAAAATTCTAGAAATAAAATAGAATATTAAAAGTTAATCAAATAAACAAAAGATATTTTGATTGAAAAATATTCAAAAAAAGAAGAAGAAAGGAGAGAGGAACAAAAAACTGAGGCCCAAGCAGAAACTAGTACAATCATAGACTTATATCCAGACATTGCAATAATGACACTAAATGTTCCTGAGCTAAACACACCAATTAAAAGCAGACATTATCAGAAAATTTAAAACAGAAAACAAGCCCTAACTGTATGCTGTCTACAAGATACCCACCTTAAATATGATCTTATAAGGCCCTGTCCAGGTAGCTCAGCTGGTAAGAGCATTATCCTGATACGACAAGGTTGCCAGTTCAATCCCCAGAAGTGGGTGTGCAGGAGGCAGTCGATCGATGTTTCTGATCAATACAAATGTGTTTTTTTTTTTAAATAAGAAAGTCTAAAACTCTTGCCCCTGCCAGTTTTGCTCAGTAGGTAGTTGGCCTGTGGACCAAACGGTCACGGGTTCAATTTCAGTCAAGGGTACGTACGTACCTGGGCTCGTGCAGGAGGCAACCAGTTGATGTGTTTCTCTCACATCAATATTTCTGTCTTTCCCTCTGTCTTCCACTCTCTCTAAAAATCAATGGAAAAATATCCTCGGGTGAGGATTAAAAAAAAAATAATAAAAAAATTTAAAAAAGTTGGCCTTTTTAGAGTGAGTAGAGATTAGGGTTATAGGCTTCAGAATGGATCATATATCTAAATAAAAACATAAAACTAGAAACTAGAAGAAAACACAGGAGAAACTGTGATCTTTGACTAGGTAAAGAACTTGGTTGTAATATCGACAGGATAAGCCATAAAATAAAATGTTGATAAATTGGACTTAGTCAAAATTTAAAAATTTTGCCCTGTAACAACTAGTTAAGATAATGAAAAGAGTCCTAGCCATTTTGCTCAGTGGATAGAGAGTCAGCCTGAAAACTGAAAGGTCCCAGGGTTGATTCCAGTCAAGGGCACATGACCAGGTTGTAGGGGATGTGCAGGAGGCAGCCGATCAATGATTCTCTCTCATCATTGATGTTTCTACCTCTCTCTCTCCCTTTCCCTCCTCTCTTAAATCAATAAAAATATATTAACAACAACAAAAAAGATAATGAAAAAACAAGCCACAGACTAGGAGAGAGTATGTGGAAATAACATATCCAACAAAGGATCCAGAATATTTATACAACTTTCTTGGATCCAGAATACTTAAAACTCAACAGTAAGAAATAAATACAGGGCAGAGACAATATACAGAAGACAAGTAAATCAACCACTCAGAGAAAGACAAATATCACATGATCTCACTCATATGTGGAATCTAAAGAACAAAATAAACTGATGAACAAAATAGATCTATTGACATGGAATCTCAAAGGGAAGGCAGGGGTGGGTGGGTGGGTGGGTGGATGAGAAGAGATTAACCAAATAATTTATGTGCATGTATGCATAACCCATGGACATAGACTATAATGTGGTGAAGGCCCGGGGCAGGGGAAGGAGGTGGGCTAGAAGGGGTCAATGGGGGGGGGGAGAGTGGGGAGGGAAGGGTACATCTGTATAACTTTGAACAATAAAGATAAATTTAAAAAATAATAATTACATGAAGAAAGAAGCTTAATATCATTAGTCATTAAGGAATTGCAAATTAAAACTGCAGTGAAATGCCACTACATATTATAATTACTAAAATACAAGTAAAAATTTAAAAACCTGACAATTCAAGTTCAGGTGAAGATGGAAAACAACTTAAAAAAATATATATATATATATATATGTATATATTATTGATTTTTTTTTTCAGAGAGGAAGGGAGAGGTATATATAGAGAGAGAAATATCGGTGAGAGAGAAACATCAATCAGACGCCTCCTGCACACCCCCCACAGGGGATGTGCCCGCAACCAAGGTACATGCCTTGACCGGAATCGAACATGGGACCTTTCAGTCCGCAGGCCTTCGCTCTATCCACTGAGCCAAACCGGTTTCAGCGAGAAACAACTTTAACTCCCATACATTGCTGGACAGAAAGCAAAATGATACACTACTCTGGAAAAGTTTCTTGCCAAGTTAAACATATATTTATTTATAATCTGTTGTAGCAATCCTACTCCTAGGTATCCGATATACCCAAGAGAAACTTATATTTACACAAAAACCTATATATGAAGGCTTATAGTGGCTTTATTCACTGACACATGATCAGTGTTTTTCCAGAAGCTGTATTAGAACGGAGTTAGCTAACACTGTAGAAAACAGCCCCTGCCTGGATCTGCCAAGACCACCTGTCCCAGTCTAGACTTTTATACTAATTGACTAGAGGCCCAATGCACGAAATTTGTGCAAGGGCTGAGACCCTGGCTGCCACAGCCCTTGCTACCCTGGCTTCTTCTGGAATGTTGTCTCGATGGTTGTTACAGTGTTCCGCCATTTGGTCAATTTGCATATTACACTTTTATTATAGACTAGAGGCCCGGTGCATGAAATTCGTGCATGGGGGGGTTGTCCTTCAGCCCAGCCTGCACCCTCCTCAATCTGGGACCGCTGGCTCCTAACTGCTCACCTCCCTGCCTAAACCCCTAACTGCTCCCCTGCCGGCCTGATCGCCCCCAACTCCCTTCCCCTGCTGGCCTGATTGCTCTCAACTGGCCTCCCCTGCTGGCCTGATATCGCCCCTAACTGCTTGCACCTCCATACCAGCCTGATTGTGCCCCTAACTGCTTGCTCCCCTGACAGCCTGATTATCCCTGTCTGCCTCGCACCCCCCCCCCCCCGCCCCCACCATCCCCCTCCCCACCCCACCACCACCATTGCTTTGTCTGGAAGGAAGTTGGACGTCAGGAAGATGTCCGGCAGCCCGGTCTAATTAGCATATTATCCTTTTATTAGTATAGATTAATTTGAAGGTGAGCCACCAAAGCTCAAAGAACCCCACCCATGCCACCTGGAGAGCTAATGGAAGCCTGCTGTGACCTAATTCAGCTCTCTAAGCTTTCTTTCAAAGGCTGAAGGTCATCACTTACACTGGGGATGAACAAAGCATAAGGATTAGAGTGAGAGAGGGCTTTCTGCTCAATGATGTCTAGACTTCTGTACCAAAAGGAAAAGGAGAATACAATCCTTGCTACTAACCAAGTCTTCGGGAACTTGTAGCCAGTTTGGCAACTTAAGTTCTCCCACATAATTCATAATTATGGGAAGATACTAATTACAAAACAAACTGAGAAAAGAATGGCGGTGCTCCTTTACAGATCTTACCAATATTTATATGAACAAACTCTGCTTTGGTTTCTGTTTCAGATCACAAAAATGGACAGCACTTTATAATACCTCAAATGGCAGACAGGTAAGTTCATTTAAATACCAATTAATTTTATCTGTCTCAAATATTTCCTTGGTTGTATAGTGTTTAAGTGTATAATATTTTGTGTTTAACAAGCCCATACATTTTTCTTTTTTACGGCTATACAATTTGGAAATAAGACGGCTGTAAGTAAACCACCATATAAAACTTAAGTTTGAAAGAGCACAAGTAACAAATTTACTAATATGAAAATTGGAGTCCATGTATTAGTTGTGACAGTATGTCTGTAGATTATGTTCAAAGAATATTTCTTTATTATAAGAGAGTATATTCTTTGTCTATAACTGGGATTGGCAAGTTTTTATGTTGTTGTTAAAGGCTAGATAGTAAACATTTCAGACTTTTGGGGCCATACAGCCTCTGTCACAACTACTCAACTCTGCTGATGTAGATGAAGCATCCATGACACTATGTAAATGAAGGGCATGCCTGTTCCAATAAAATGTTATTTTCAGATACTGAAATTTGAATTTTATATGTAATTTTCACAAATTATGAAATACTATTCTTCCTTGCCCCCACCCCAACCATTTAAAAATGTAAACATTTTAGCTCATTGCTAAACAAAAGGTGGGCTGTTACTGTAAGGTCAGATGATTTTGAAGATGCAGGAATGAACCCTTAATTTAGCCAGTTATCTTTGCACAAATACTGTCAAGAGTTTATGAAATGATTAATTGCTATTCTAGATGTAATCTTGCCATTCTGGTTTTTCACATTCTGCCCTTTTGATATTTTCTTCTACCATGCTTTTTTTTAATACTTCAAAACTGGTGACTTTTCTCATTTGTCTTTTATTTATTTATTTAAATATATTTTATTGATTTTTAACAGAGAGAAGGGGAGAGAGATAGAGAGCTAGAAACGTCTATGAGAGAGAAACATCGACCAGCTGCCTCCTGCACACCCCCTACCGGGGATGTGCCCGCAACCAAGGTACATTCCCTTGACCGGAATCAAACCTGGGACCTTTCAGTCCACAAACAGACACTCTATCCATTGAACCAAACTAGTTTCGGCTCTTATTTGTCTTTTAATTTAATAGGTGATTATTTTTCTTTTAACATATTACATGATTATGATATTTCAGTTTTTAATTATTTTTAATCCTCACTTGAGGATATTTTCCCATTGATTTTTAGAGAGAGACGGAGAGGGAAAAATAAAGAGAGAGAAACATCGATGTGAGAGAGACACATCGATTGGTTGCCTCCTGCATGCACCCGACCAGGGCTGGGAGCTAGCAACCAAGGTACGTGCCCGTGACTGGAATTGAACCCAGGACCCCTTTGGTCTGCAGACTGATGCTCTACCCACTGAGCCAAACCGGCCAGGGTGATGATAGTATTTCTAGAAGGAGTTATTTTCACCAAGTTATTCTGTTCAAAGTTTCCTCACGGACTCTTTTAGGCTATAGAATTTTTGGCTCTGACCATGAACTCTAATGTCTTGCTCCCTTGGCCAACTTTATCTTCTACAGAGTTCACACACACACACACAAAAGATTTTATTTATTTGCTTATTAGTTTTGTACATTTTCTTAGCAGCCTGGATTTGTCTGAATTGGCAAAAGCTGCTAAGAAGAAACTTCAATCTGTGAGTATCTCTATTTCCTAGTGAACTCCAGTATGGGAACTGTATCCTGCATTAACCTGTTCTTTACTATTGCATCACATGACTATTTCATACCCTTAGCTGCTGTTAAACAGAAGCAGACCATTCAGTATATAGCCATGAGGACTGGAAGTACTGTATGTTCAGTATACCCAGCGTATTGGCTCTGCTTCAAATAATGCCATTTTTCTTAGTTATTTTAAATGCTAAGACTGTGCTTTTGCTATTAGGAAGTTGTTTCGCCTTATAAGAGTTCCTTGTTAAAAAAAATAAAAAGAGACCCTGTTTCTTCAAATGTAAATAAGTATAAGTGGAACACAGTTCTTGGGATCGCTTCCTGTAGCCTCATAGGCTGCTTAGATGGATAAAAGCAGATGCTGGAACGGTGAGTACCAGAGATTCACTTGCTGCCATTGGGATCCAGTCTCGGCTGTAACTCTCTGGCCTATCCCATGCCATTCCCAGAGCTTTATAAATGTATGCTTGAAAAGCAGGGGCCTGCCCCGGTGTGTGTTCAGAGTTTGTCTTGGTCTGCCGCTCAAGCCTCACTTTAATCTGAGTGTTTCTTCCCAGCCTGCCCACCTTAGGGTTAGGAATCTACCTCTCTGGGACGAATTCTCTGTGTTTAGTCCCCACAAATGAAGCTTCACTAAAGCGCTTCCTCCCTTTTAACCACCAGATTAAAAGGTGTTCCCATTGCTCTCTGGCTCAGAACCAAGGTGGTTCTTTTTTGTAGCCCTAAGGACATCATCTAACTCTCTCACCGTCATTACCTGCCCTGCCTCCCATCTTGTTCCCGTGTGTGCCATTCGCTGCCACCTTCAGGTACTCTTTCAGAGTCCTCTTTCCCCCTTTCCTGCAGCGTTCCCCTTTCCCCACTCCATCCCTTTCATCAGTCAGCAGCTGAAAATGACCACCTTCACAACGTAGGTAGTGGTTTTCCCAAAGCCCAACGGAAATTGCAACTCCTCTAATTTATGGCTTTCTCTTCATTCCCCTTTTCTCAGAAAACTCTTTACTAGAACATCATATAATATTAAGTACCAAATATTACATAAAATGAATTTATCCTTACTACTTAACTGTAATATGAAATAAATGTATTTTATGCAATTTGTTTGGTGTCTCTGTGTTCTGTATGGTTTTGTGAGTCTATGTTTTATCGCCTTTTTTAATATATATATATTTATTGATTTTGTACAGAGAGGAAGGCAGAGAGATAGTTAGAAACATCGATGAGAGAGAGTCATCGATCAGCTGCCTCTTGCACACCCCCTATTGGGGATATGCCTGCAACCAAGGTACATGCCCTTGACCGGAATCGAATCCGGGACCCTTCAGTCCCCAAGCCGACGCTCTATCCATTGAGCCAAACCGGTTTCGGCTTTATCGCCTTTTTTAAATTAAGGAGGTCATATAGTTAAGATGATAAGCTTTGGAGTCAGCAATAAATATTCTGTGATTTCCTTTTAATTATGTAAACCAATTTTTATTTTAAATAATTCTAACATTAAAGATAAAGCCCAAGTTCCTTTTGACTATTTTACATTCGCTAGGCTGACAGCTGCATGAAAGCTGGGGCTATGTCTGTAATATCTCTAGCACTAGGGAATGTCTGGAACCAAGTTGAGAGCAGCTCTCAAGAACTCGGATTCTGCATCAGACTGCTCAGGTGCAGATCTCAGCTCTGACAGGCTCCTTAGCCTCTCTGTGCCTTGGTGTCCTCTCCTAGAAAAGAGATTATATGTAGCAGGGGTTGCAGCTCAGAACTGCTCAGGGAGAGTGAGCTGCTGCTGCTGTTGACCCCACCTGTGGTCTCCTAATTGGTGAGAAGAATATTCTCGCAGCCAATTATATTATAATTGCCAATTCAAAGTTTATCCTATCTCTATTCCTCCCTCCATCTCTATCTTATTCCTTCCTTCCTCCCTCCCTTCCAAAAAGCTAAGAGAAATATAGTAAGACTAATAATGTATTCCTTGAATTAGCAAATGTTAACATTGTGAGAGACTTAAACTTGGATCTCAGATCTATTATCATTTATTGACTTTGTTAATTTAGGTAAGCTACTAACTTCTGTGCCTCAATTTCCTTATTTGTTATGTGGAATAATAAAAGTTACTATTTCATAGAGGTATTGTGAATATTAAATATGATATTAGCGCAGTGCCTTGGATGTAAACCCTTAATCAGTATTGCTGTTGTAGTTATTGTTAGTACTAACATTAGCTTGTACCTCCTAAAAGGAAAGAGAAAAGATACTCATGATTAAAGTTCAAGTTTTCAGTCCTTCATCAACTTATCCAGCAAAAGACTCAGAGTTTATTTTGTTATAAATGTAATGTAACCACACTAGAGAAAATTTGGAAAATAGAAAAGGGGAATGGATTCAGCCTCAATATTTTGGAATACTTCTTCTAATTATTGTTTCAGGTATCTTTTTAAAATGAGGCTCGATCATAATTTTAGAATTTTATATCCTGCTTTTTTCTTTTTCTTTTTCTTTTTTTAAAATATATTTTATTAATTTTGTACAGAGAGGAAGGGAGAGAGATAGAGAGTTAGAAACATCGATGAGAGAGAGTCATCGATCAGTTGCCTCTTGCACACCCCCTACTGGGGATATGCCCGCAACCAAGGTACATGCCCTTGACCGGAATCGAACCCGGGACCCGTTAGTCCCCAAGCCGACGCTCTATCCATTGAGCTAAACCGGTTTTGGCTATATCCTGCTTTTTTCACCCAACAATGTATTGTATCCATTTTAGTGAGTTCCCATGAGGTCTGTGCAGCCAGCATTTAAAATAGCTGAATAAAATGCCTTGTGTCAATGTGTGATTGGCTGTGTACTGAGCCCCATCTCAGTGCCAGGTACTGTGTGGGGATGTGAAGAACACAATAGAGAACAGAGCAAATTCAGTTTACGCTCACAGAATGGGGAGAGGTCAACTAAAAACTAACAGCCACCTGTTGTCAGGGTGCATTTGTGAGGAAAAAGCATAGAGAGAGCCGGAGACACCCTGGCAGGGGCTTAGCCTCATCTGGGTTAGGGAAGACCCTGCCTTTGACCATCCTGGCTGCTGCCAGGCAGGCACCTAGTCTGTGGGGAGTATTTTGTTGGCTGACCCTGCACAGCATACGGATCAGACAGCCTGTCCCTTGTTGGGGCTGCTCAGTTCTGGGGAATGGGGCTACTACTGAGGAAGATAGTAAAGAGGCTTAACCAAGGTCTGGTGATTTTATATATATATATATATATATATATATATTTAATATTTTATTGATTTTTTATTAAGAGGAAGAGAGAGGAATAGAGAGTTAGAAGCATCGATGAGAGAGAAGCATCGACCAGCTGCCTCCTGTACACCCCCCTCTGGGGATGTGCCCGCAATCCATGTACATGCCCTTGACCGGAACCAAACCTGGGACTCTTCAGTCTGCAGACCGATGCTCTATCCACTGAGCCAAACCGGTTTCGGCTCTGGTGATATTTTTTATTATTTTACTTATTTTTGTTAATATGAGGATATTTTTTAAAATACATTTTTACACTTGATCTTAGCTAAAAGGTCGAGAAGCGATTTTTTAAAACACATTTTTATTGATTTCAGATATATGTATATTTTAGATATATGTATATTGAGATACATATATATCTTAATGATGAGAGAGAATCATTGATTGGCTACCCCCTACATGCCCCACATGGGATTGAGCCTGCAACCTGAGCATGTGCCCTGACCAGAATCAAACCTGTGAACTCCTGGTTCACAGGTCAACGTTCAACCACTGAGCCATGCTGGCCGGACTAAGGATATTTTTTTCCATTGATTTTTTTAGAGAAGGGGGGGAAGAGAGAGAGAAACACTGATGTGAGAGAGACACATTGATTGGTTGCTTCCTGCATCTACCCCGATGGGTTGGGGATCAAACCTGAAACCCAGGTATGTGCCCTTGACCAGGAATTGAATCTACGATCCTTCAGATTGAGAGCCAGCACTCTAAACCCTGAGCACCCTGGCCAGGGCAGTGATATTTTTATGCGATGGCAACTTCTCTCCTCTCAAAATTGCATGTTTTGGCATCTTTATCCTGCCAAGGGTTTATGACCCCTTATATTTGGGGACATTGGCAAACATTCTCAAGAGCAAAAGAGAAGACTTCAAGTTGATATCACATGAAGAGTAGAGCACTAAAACTTGTGTTTGAGAGAGGCGCTTTAGATGTCTCTTACCTCCTCTGTAGCACAGCCCTGTCTGCACACCAGAGAGTGAGGCTGCTCTGGGAGGCAGGTCAATCAGGATCTGCGCTCTTTTGGAAATGTTACTGTCTGTGTTACAGTGGGTATTTCCTAAGCACTGGCTCTGCATAAAACATTGGAGGTAAAAGGGTGAATAAGTCACAGTCCCCACTCATTCTGCTAGTGCTAATCCTTGTCCCTTGTGTTCCTGATTTTTTTTACTTTCAGCTAAGTAATCACTTGTTTGAAGAACTTGCCATGGATGTGTACGATGAAGTTGACAGGCGAGAGACTGATGCAGGTGACTTAACGTGGGGCTTTATCTAATATGCTTGTTATCGGTGGGCAGTGACAAGCTGCCAGCCTCAGTGTTTACTTGCCCAATTGTTCCTGTCCTGATAACACGTGTGTGCACATTTCCTCCTGTGTATGTTGGCTTCGGAGTGTGCTTCCTTGAGTCTCCCTAGGAAGGTGGGGCTGCGGTTCTCAGAGGAGCAGTGGCGCACCCATGGTGATGAGATTCTGTCTCTGGCTTTCTCCCCTGGCTAGTCTGGCTTGCCACGCAAAACCACAGCACCCTGGTGACCGAGACCACCGTCGTTCCCTTCCTTCCGGTCAACCCCGAGTACTCATCCACACGGAACCAGGCAAGTGGCTGAGTGTGAAAAGTGACCAGGGTGATATTTTGAGAACAGTTGATACCTTGGTATTTTTCTAAGACAGGTATTTTAATATTTTTTATTCAAATATTAATGGCCTTTATACACACACACAAACTTAACAAATTGGTAAGAAAAGCGGTAGGTAGCAGTACATGCCTGGGCAAGAACACAATTCACAGAAGAAATATAAATGGCCTTTCATGTGGAAAAAAATAAACAAAGCAACCTAAAGGCATTAATGAAAGTTTCATCAATAAAATAATAAAGTGTACAATAAGAGGTACTCAAAACTGTTAAGGATCTGGCTAGATGGGCTTTCTCATGCTGCAGATAAGCGCTTCAGTTGTTCCAGACTTTAGAAAAACAATTTGCTAACTTATTTCAGAAGCCTCAAAATTAAGTGCCTGTCCTTTCTGATGGGAATTCTTTATTTGGGGATATGTTCTAATAAAATAAAAATACAGAGATTCGTGTACAATGAACGATGTTCATTGAAGCTCTGTATGTAGCAGTAGAGCATTAAAAACGGCCTAAGCACCATCAGAAAGAAAGAAGTTGATAAAATTAGGAAGGTCTTTTTAATTTTTATTGATTAATGGATATATATAATGATGGAATCCTGGCATATAGACTATAAATTTATCTTGCAATTTTAAAATTTTCCTCCAAATTAATTTTTTATTACTACATCTATTTAAAAATGGCTTGATAATAGGACGGGGGAGCTGTAAGTAGAATTAATTTAGTTTTGTTCCCCAAAATATATATGCATTGTGAGAATTTAAATGTTATATAGTTATCCTATGTAAATGTTTTTAAACTGATGGCAAGGAAAATGTTAATGTTGGTTCAGTTTGGCTATGGTTGATGATGCGTTAATCATGCTGGAAGGTCTTTGCCAAAGTCTAACAATAGCCTGACTATTTTTATGTGAATATTTATGTGTGTATTTTGACATTTGGGAATATTTTCAATTATTTTTTCATCTTCAGGGCAGACAGAAATTAGCTCGGTTTAATGCACATGAGTTTGCCACGCTGGTTATTGACATTCTCAGTGATGCCAAGAGGAGACAGCAAGGCAGTCCTCTCTCTGGTTCAAAAGGTAACTGTTTCAAACCAGTTTTGCTTCTTTGGTCTTCTAAATTTCACACAAGTGCTAGATTTAAAGTTATAAAATGATTAGAGCAGTCATCAGCAGAATAGCTTAAAAAACCCTAGAAGTTTTATTGGTATCATGTTGGGGGAAAAAGTTTACCTCTGTGAGCCCTGGTGATTTACAAATATTTCAACATTATTAACTCTGTTCAAATATGTGTATCATATATGTGACTTTTCCCTCTTGTGTCACCTATCTTTATACCTATAAAGTTGCATCCTGAAATTAACTGACTTAGATCTTGTTAAAGTACATAAGAAAATAAGCCCTCTTTATTGAAATTACAGCTCATCTGCTGTTGCTTACCTACAAAACTGAGTTCTAGCCCCAGCTGGTGTGGCTCAGTGGATAGGGCGCTGGCCTGCAGGTTGCAGGGTCCCAGGTTCAATTCTGGTCAAGGGCACATGCCCGGATTGCAGGCTCTATCACCAATGAGGGTGTGCAGGAGGCAGTCCATCAATGTTTCTCTCATCATTAATGTTTCTATCTCTCTCTCCCTCTCCCTTCCTCTCTGAATAAAAATATATTTAAAACAAACAAAACAAAACTGGGTTCCAGATGTTTAAAGTTTGTTACTATGAGCTTGAGATGCCAACCGTGAGAATTACTGTGGGTTAAGTTGTAGACAGCACGAGTGCCTGTTTCCGTGCCCTGTAGAGGTTTGTTCCATAACTCAGGGACCTGTCTCTGTGCATAAGAAATGCTGCCTTGTGCCACAAAACTGTCTTCATAGCTTTTTTCTAATTATAATACATTTTATTGTAAAACATTTAAACAGAAGTACATACCATAAAAAATAAGTTTTCAGTCAATATTATATTCCCAAAGACAGTAAGTACTCACTAACTGACAACAATTTGTTCTTGATTTTACTGGTTTGACCAGGAGTAATCAAGTTCTAAGAAAGCTTATTAAACTTTGGTGAAGATGCAATGATAAGGGTCCTTTAATAAATATGGAGTATCAAAATGTACACTTTTGATTTGGAGGTTCTATTTCTAGATGTTAATTGAGAAATAATCAGAGGTGTCATATATTTCAAATATTTACAAATATTTCAACATTATTAACTCTGTTCAAATATGTGTATCATATATTATATAATATTGAAAACATTAGAAACATAACATTTAGTCACGTATTTGAATAGTATTGCACAGACTTTCTTTTTCAGAGAATATGTAATGACAGTATAAAATAATATTTTTTAAAACTATACATATTTAATATATTTTTATTGATTTCAGAGAGGAGAGGAAAGAGAGAGATAGAAACATCAATGATGAGAGAGAATCATTGATTGGCTGCCTCCTACACACAGCCCACAACCTGGCCATATGCTCTTACCTGGGAATCAAACCGGGACCTCCTGATTCATAGGTCTACACTCAACCACGGAGCCACACTGGCTGGGCAAATAATAATTTTTAAAAATATATATGTTTTGTTGATTTTTTACAGAGAGGAAGAGAGAGGGATAGAGAGTTAGAAACATCAATGAGAGAGAATCATCCATCAGCTGCCTCTTGCACATTCCAGGACTGCTGGCTCCCAATTGCTTGCTTGCCTGCCTTCCTGATTGCCCTTGACCACTTCTTGTTCGCCTGATCACCCCCTATCCACCCCCTTGATAGCCTGATTGGTGCCTAACTGCTCCCCTGCCAGCCTGATTGCCCCTAACTGCCCTCCTCTGCAGGCCTGGTCGCCCCCAACTTCCCTCTTCTGCTGGCCTGGTTGCCTCTAACTGCCCTCGCCTGTAAGCTTGATTGTCCCCAACTTCCCTCCCCTGCAGGCCTGGTCACCCCCCAACTGCTCTCCCCTGAAGGCCTGGGCCCCCCCCCCCCCCAACTGCCCTGCCCTGCAGGCCTAGTTGCCCCCAACTTCCCTCCTCTGCTGGCCTAGTCACCCCTAACTGCCCTCCCCTGCAGGCTTGATCACCCCCAACTGCCCTCCCCTGCTGGCCATCTTGTGGCAGCCATCTTGTGTCCACATGGGGGCAGGATCTTTGACCACATAGGAGCAGGCATCTTGTGTGTTGGAGTGATAATCAGTTTGCATATTACTCTTTTATTAGATAGGATTAGATAGGATAGAGGCCTGGTGCACAGGTTGGGGCCAACTGGTTTGCCCTGATGGGTGTCCTGGATCAGGGTGGGGGTTTCCTTGAAGTGTGGGGTGGCCTGGGCGAGGGCCCTGTGGTGGTTTGCAGGCTGGCCTCGCTCCCCCGTGACCCAAGAGGAGGTCCTGGGATCTGGGATTTATTTATCTTCTATAATTGAAACTTTGTAGCCTTGAATGGAGGCTAAAGCAGGCCAGGAAGTTTGGCTTCCTCTTGTCGCCAGGGAAACCCAAGCCTCCTGCTCACTCTGTGGCTGCAGCCATTTTTATTGGGATTTATTTATCTTCTATCATTAAAACGTTTTAGCCTTGAGCGAAGGCCAGGGCTGACCAGAGTAGGCGGAAAGCTTGGCTTCCTCCTTCACCAAGGAAACCCAAGCCTCCTGCTCCCTCTGTGGCTGGTCGCCATCTTGGTTGGGTTAATTTGCATACTCACTACTGTTTGGCTGGTGGGTGTGGCTTGTGGGTGTAGCACAGTGGTGGTTTATTTGCATATTACTCTTTTATTAGATAAGATAGATGTGTTAGAGCCCATTGAATCATCCCTGCTCCCTTATAGACCATTCCTTTCTAATATGCACATGTGTTTGGCTACTGGGTCATTCTGTTTTTTCCTCTCTCACTGGCATCCAGCTGACTAAATACCTGTGCCTGCTCTTTGAGCACCTACTTTTTAGGCTCCACTTTAACAATCTTTCTATCTTGACTTGATGTTACCTGGTTAATCACAATTAAGCTTGCATTAGCACAGCTTTATCTTCATGATTTGGAGCTATACTCTATCTCACTAAATGATTAGAAACTTGGGAACCAGCCTCCTTTGATCAGCTCTTTCATAAGCAATCTCATTATTTGCCCACATTTGGTGAGTAGCTCAGGGGGATGCTTAAATCTCTCTTTGCAGTTTGTAGTAGGCTATCTGTCTGGTTGCTATTGCTGTCATTTTTTTTCAGTCTTTTAAATAGCAACCCAAAAATCCTCCCAATAGTCTTTTTGGGGAAAACTTTTTTTTAAGGCCCTGGCCATGTTGCTTAGTTGGTTAGAACATTGTCCCAATAACTTTTTTAAAAGTTTTTTTTTTTTAGGCCTGAATAAAGTTATTTGCTTCTATTGATAGACAATGTGGAGCTCATACTGAAAACCATCAATAACCAGCACAGTATTGAGAGTCAAGACAATGACCAGCCGGACTATGACAGTGTGGCGTCAGATGAAGACACAGATCTGGAAGCCACTGCCAGCAAGGCCAACAGGCAGAAGGTGAGAGGACTCACAGGAAGGGAGGCTGTGATTCTTTTAAACATCTCTTCTCCTGCCCCGTGGAAGTGCTGGGAGGTAGAGTTGAGTTCACTAACGAGCTTGGGCCCAGCAGAGGTCAGGCGAGGTAAGTGGGAGTCCTTTGTCCCTGAGTCATTGCTGAGTCACATAGCCCTGCTGCAGTTGTGACTTTATAAAACTTGTGAGGAGGGACTGTGTGTTTTATTCTTTCAACAAATGTTTACCAAGGACTGCTCTGAGTAATACTCCCCTGACCGAGTCTGGTCCCTTTCCTGTGAGGCTGTCACTGCCTAAGCGGAGAGGCAGCTGCAGTACGAGGCCCACACTGATGCATGTCATAGACAGGAGCCGAGAGGAGACACAACTTGTTGCTGAGGGGTATAGCGTAGGCTTTGTAAATAGGATGGCTCTTCACATGTCTTAAAGGGTGCATTGGATTGGTCATGTGAAAGGCAGGGAGGAGTGGTCTAGGCAGAGAGAAAATGAAATAAGGGCATCTGGTTGGGGGCGAAGGGGGTGGACTGGTGATGTGTAGAGAGCCTAAAAGGAGTGGGAACTAAGGCTGCAGCAGCAGGCGGAGGTCACACCATGTGCCAGACTGAAGAGCACATGGCAGGCGGAGCCGAGCCCAGGAAGCTTTTAGGGAGAGCAGGAGGCAGTGGCGAGCCATTTTGGGTTCCGTATTTTGGGAGGAGTATTTTGGAAGTTCAGAGAGGAGAGGAAAGGAACCCAATCAGGATACTACCCAACGGCTGGCCAGACCACGTGAAGGCTTGGCTGGGAGGTCCAGATGGAGAGAGATCACTGTGGCAGAGTGTGAGCGCACCGAGGAGCAGCAGGGGTTGGCTGGTCCACCCTCTGCTGAATCCCCAGGACCTTGGCCCTGACCTAGTCCACAGAGGGGCTCCGAAAACTTTTGAGAATGTGTGGGCAGGAAGATGGAATAGACTAGCCTTGGCATTAAGTTGGATGTTTGAACGGGGGAGATAAACTTACAGAACATTTGTCAGGTTTGTAGCTCACATGACTGTGAGAATGGTGGTGCCATTGGCAGATGCAGGGAATGCGGAGAGGACAGCGAGAGTCACGTGTCTGAAACATCCCTGCCAGGTTTTCCTAGCAGCACTGCTTTTCTCGGTGAAAGTGAAGGTCATGGCAGGACCCTACGGGAAAGGGTCCTCTGTGGACTGACGGGCCTCCCACTCCTCTCTGCGCTGCACACCCACTCCCTCTAGCTGAGCTCTGCCACTGGCTGAATGTTTTTCTTCTAGACAGCCATCTGACTAATGTCCTCACCTTCTTCAGGCTGCCGCTCACATCTCACCTCCCCAAAGGCTTTCCCCGTCTGTCTAAGTAAAATGCCCATCTTCATCCCTACCTGAGCTCCCTAGCCCCTTACCCTTCTCCATGTTATCCATTTCCTACTACACTTACCACCTTCAGTCAGACTGTATAGTCACTTGTTTTTATTCCTCCCCCCGCCCTCACTCTGTTGGATATAAATGCCATGGAGTAGGAATCGTAGTCTATTTTCTTTTCTTATATATCCCCAGAACACTGCCTGGTGCTCAATAAACTTTTGTTTGAATGAATGGATTAAAGAATGAATAAAAAGAAAAAATGAATGAGCAAGGAAAGGCAGACAAGACAAGTGCATTTAGAGAGTCATTGTCAGAGTAGGTTTATAGCCCTACTGCCTATTTTGTTAGAAAATATTGACTTTAAATTTTTTAAAATATTATAGTAACCCCACCTTTATGTTTTATTTTTGCATTACCCTCAGAAGCCTTGATTTAGTTTGATTAACTTTGCAGTCCAGCTGGCATGGTCAGAATTTGAAATTCTTTAGCTGTTAGTCTTGAATGTTATCATCGTCTCAGATTGTGAACATTTTCCCCAATTTATTTTTAGAGCCTAGATTCAGATTTATCAGATGGACCAGTCACTGTGCAGGAATTTATGGAGGTCAAAAACGCTCTAGTGGCTTCTGAGGCCAAGATACAACAGCTAATGAAGGTGAATAACAACTTGAGTGACGAGCTGAGAATTATGCAGAAAAAGGTAACATGTTAATAAATGCCAGGATGATTGACGCTTTAACCCCTTAGTATAAGGAAGAATCCCAGGCATGACACTTGTGGTTAGAGGGAAGAAAAAACAGTTATTGTAACCTAAAAATCTTTGGGCCAAGCTGTCTTTTTGGAAGTAGTATTTGGATATTGCAGGTAGCTTTGATAAGTAAACACAGAGTAAGTGTCCCAATAGAAGAAAGCCACAGCCTGTTGGGTGCTTCTATCAGTTGTAGTAAACCTTGCACCATTCTGTGCCTCCTGGGATCCTGGATGTCACTCCGTGGATATGATTCTTCCTATTGCTCATTCTACAATACAAGAATAACCATACCGGAAGACAGAGCAGATGAAACCCCTGTTTATCAGCATTACGCATCATACCCCACCCCGCACCATGCCAGGGGTGCTGTCCCTCTTCACTCTTATTCTGAGTCATTATCCACCCCCGCCCTGGCAGCCCCGTCCTGCACCCCCACTTTCCTTTTCACCAGTGCTTCACTGCTAGTTTATGATTCCTCAGAGCTTAGAGCAGGGCCTGCACAGAGCAGGTTCTCTGTGAATATAAGCAAACATTCTGTTTACAGTAGTGAGAGATGTTCACTAATAACCCCATAGGCTTAGCATTTTCTCGTTCACTACCTTTTAAGAGAGTCAGAAATATATGAATATATTAATCCTTAAAAGAAGTGTGGCTAACAGTAGCATGGAATTTGCTTAAGATGTGGATTACATATGTAATTTTTTATGAGAATTCTAAGAAAGTTGAAAATTTCGTCCTTCAATTCTCCACAATATGGATTTTGTACACTTCCCTTATACAGAAACAAAACAAAGGCATTCGCAGAGTCATGCTTCAGAATCATGATCAAGAACAGAGGACGTGGTGCAGGTCATCTGTGGCTGGGCCCTTTTCAGTGATGCTTCCTAAAGGAAGGCCACAGAACTAAGGGGCTGTGCCCTCTGCTTGTCAGGGAAGTACCCTGCAGTGCGCCTTGGCCTGGGCGTAGTCAAGGGTTCTTCTGGTGCTGAGTTCTAGATCATTTGTGGAGACCTTTTTGAGATAGAGATAGCTATCATAGGAGGGGACACGAAGATCAGTCAGATTTTAACCTAACACTTGTACTCTGCCTCGCTGGCCCTGGTATGCAGCCGTAACACAAGGCTTGCACTTCCTCTGTCTTTTCTGAAATACCTGTTTAATAAATTACAGTTTGACCCATTAATTGAATTAATAATTTCATTGAGGTGCCTTTTTCTGAAACATGCTGACGTTGCCACTGTAAATCAACCTGTTAAGCATCAGCTTTTTGATTCTTTAATGCTCCTTTTAGTACGTGTAGAAATTGCCAGAGATAACCTATCTCTGAAAGCAAATGTCTTAGGCTTCTTTAAGAAATATAGAATGAAATTATTTACTGTTGCTCATGGATTATTTCCTCAATTCTTGGAAAAGCTTTTGATTTCTGAAACTATTGGACTAGCTGTAAGTTTTTATTTCCTGTTATACTCCTTCCAAATAAAAAAAAAATGGTCTAGTTCTCATTTAGATAAGTATTCTGATTCCTCCAAGACGTCCCTCTAAATAAAGAATACTAAAGTTCTTAAAAATTGAGACCAGGAACTTGTGCTCATCAAAACACTTGCAAGCAAAATCCAGCCTGGATGTTTCAGAGACATGAAACATCCTTGTCTTAAACACTCTTAAGAGAAGGCTTTTACATAGACAGACATGTGACCAGACACCCACTCCTTCCCTGGCAGGCATGTGTCAGTTAAGCTCCTCACTCTTTGGACCTTGACCATTTCACTTTAGGATATGGGTTCCCTGGTACATAGTTTTTTTTTTTTTTTTTTTTTTTTTTTTAAATATAAAGCATTGAGTTTTTTTTTGTTTTTTTTTTGTTTGTTTTTTTTTTACTAATATATTTTATTGATTTTTGTACAGAGAGGAAGGGAGAGAGACAGAGAGCTAGAAACATCGATGAGAGAGAGTCATCGATCAGTCGCCTCCTGCACACCCCCCACCGGGGATATGCCCGCAACCAAGGTACATGCCCCTGACCGGAATCGAACCCGGGTCCCTTCATTCCCCAAGCCGACGCTCTATCCATTGAGCTAAACCGGTCCCGGCCCCTGGTACATAGTTTTGACAGGCACCTTACGCCTGTCTGTGTCCTGGAATGCCGGGATTTTCCATGGCTGCTTGTCACTTTGCAGCTGTGGTTCCTTCTTTGGGAAGGGAGTTGCAGATATGTGAGGTCCTGAAAGCCTGTGTGGTGTAGGAGCAGTCCTTAGTGGGTCACTCTTCGAGAAAACGGAAGATGAGGGTATTTCTCTGACAGAGGCAGTACGCCAGGCTTTTCCAGAAGTTTGGCACTATTAATATAAAGTATGTGAGATATGTTTATTTAACAAAGATGTATTGATTTTATTTCAAAGTTAGGTAAAGTTTTTTAATATATAAATATATTGAGTTGACAAAGTAGCGTGATTTCTATTTGATCTTTCACATTTTAACAGTTGCTTGGAAAAGATGCTAATTAATGAAGAGGAGCAGCCACTATTGGTGCATTTTCACAGATCGGTGCTTTATAAATAAAAATTGAAAGTAACTCCTAACACTGAATGGTTTGCTATCGAAAAAGTAATGATCTTCTGGTGCAGATACAGTTGCTTGCGGACCTGAGCCTTGGCCCTGGTGGGCAGTTTGGTCAGATTTTACAATCACTGTCAAAGAGTAGACAGCTGAACTCACACCACACCCAGCTTAGACAGTGTCACGGAAGATGAAGGAGCACCAGAGGGGAAGGACATTGCAGACTGGACTCAGTTAATTGTGTTTAAAATGCCAGACGCCAACGAGTAACATGATTCCTTGCTGATCCCTTAACTCGAATTCATCAGACACCATGAAGCAGCCTGCATGTGAGGAATGGAAAGAGCATTCAGGGTCTCCAAGTGACAGCCTCTAACTAAAACAGGGTGGTGCCAGGCAGATTAGAGTGTTTAAAGCTGACACCATCATGGTTGTGATTTTGGGTGACAAAACCAAAGGAGAGAGAGTCCACATATTCCAGCTCTGGCTGAAAGCTAACCAGTCGCCAAAGGGAAGCGAGCGTGCTACGTGGAGCATTCAGATGAAGATGCTAACAGAACAGGTCTTCAGTTTTCTGTGTAACATGTTAATATAGCAAGCGTACCATGATTCGTTCCCTCTCTTTTTTAACATGTGCTACATTGTTTGGAACATCAAGAATATTATGTAATAAAAGCTTGTTGATTATAATTTTTCCTGTTGGCTTTCTGGGAAGTAGCTGACCTGATTTTTCATGAGCTGAACTTCACTGTCTTTCTTGCTTTGCACTGCAACTCCAGTAACTTTTGTGCTGCTTCCATGGTGTCCGCTGGCATTTTGGCAAATTGCTCAGGGCTCATTTGAAAAGCAAGTTACCTATGCGATGTCTTAATGACCTCAAGCTCCTGCTAGCAACAGCCTTAGGAAAATCCAGAGTGCTTGCCTGCAAACATTTCTCAGGTCTGCCATGACCAAATTTTAAGTTGTTAGACATTTGTTTTAAAAAATCTAATCTGCAACTTTTCTATATTTAGAAATTAAGCTGTTTATCGTGCTTCAGTGATGAAGTGAGTTGATTGCGTTTTATTCATTCTAGAAGATAGAGTTCTCATTTACAGTTGCCTTTTACTTTCGACCCAGCTAGCTGCTATTGTTTTTATTGTTTAAAGCTGGTAGTTGTATGCATTTATTTGGTGTTTGCTTTTTCTGCTTGCTGTAGAAAAACACAGTCCCACTGCCAAACATTTCTTTCAGCTTCAAACACTGCAGAGTGAAAATTCGAACCTCAGGAAACAGGCCTCAACCAAAATATATCAGGTGCAAACGGGTTCTGAGTACCCAGATACTTCCAGCCACTCTTCCTTAAAGCGGCGTCCGTCTGCCCGGGGCAGTAGACCCATGTCCATGTACGAGACGGGATCAGGTCAGAAGGCGTATCTCCCAGTGGGGGAAGCGAACCACCCCGAAGAGAGCAGGACGAGGCTGCAGCCGTTCCCTGCACACGTAAGTACCACCACTGGCGCTTCCCCGGCCCCTCTCTGCAGCCTGCCTCCTGCATTCCCTCCTCTGAACCTGGAGATGCCCGTGTCTCTACTTCGCCACATTGGGCTATGCGAGTTGTGTTTGTGTTTTAACATGTTGACAGATGCTGTGGGAGCACCACAAGCAACAGAGTCTTTGGCCAAAAGTTCTCCCCTCCCCTTTCTCTCCCTGTGGGAATTGTATTTTCTTATAACCAACTTTCTCCCCCATTTCCAAAAACAAAAACAAATTGTTAAGGTCGCCACTAGAAGTAAGTGCCATCTTCTTTGAGGTGGTTAAGACGGGTGCATGCCCCTTTATGAGCTAGAGCCCTAGAATGCTGAGCAGGTGGCATCTGTGGTGGGGACACACACAGCTCCTGGGCTCCACAGCTTCTGCACGTGTGGTCAGCGCGCCTGCTTTGCCTCTGCATCCCCTGCCGCCCCACTCTGGAGAATGCACTGCTTTGTCCTTTCACAAGAATGAGGTGTAAACACTCTACATCGATTTTACAAGTGTTGTATTCCAAAGATTGTGTTTTGTAACAGGCTGCTAACATCTTATTTTACAATGGGATAATAATTGTGTTGTGAAATAATATATTTCTTCCAGATTGATTTATTTTAAAAATCTGTTTTGACCAAATGTCACAGATGTTGTGAACTTATGTGATAATTTTAGAGAATAATTTTTATCTTTTTGAATGTCAGTTGTTATTTTTTTCAGTCAATTTTGTAAGAGTTTCCAAAAAATTCTTAGAGAAAATTCAAAGTAAAGAATGTGTATGGTCTGGTAAATTGATCCCTAGTTTAATTTTGTCCAGCTTTAGTGTGGTAAAAATTACTGTGTTATATTGTATGGGAGTATATTCAACTTTTTAAGTTGTTTGGGCTAAACATTCTAAAGTAGTTGATTTGATACTTTTGGTGTAAAGGAATGTCATTGAACTAAATTAAAAAACTCGTTTTTGTATAACTGAAAACAAAATTTAAGAAAAGCAAACTTTGTTAGTTTTCATAGTATATATTTTTATTTTAGAAACACTTGGAATGTAAGAATGTCATTACTTTATTATTGTAAAAGATTTATATCTACTAAAAAATAGATTGATAACATACCAACTTTTAATCATTCATATAGTTTTCTCATTTCATATTATCTGTCTTAATTAAAAATATTTGTGTAAGGCTATTTTTTTTTAATTATCGGCAAATTTGATAAATTATGCTAGATATTATCTTCTCCTTTATATTGAAGAAAATTCCTAGTAATTTCTGGAAGGTATTTCACTAAGGGATTGAACATGTCTGGGCATTTGTCATCGGCTAGTGTGGCTGTCAGCTGCTGGTCACAGAAACTTCAGCACTGATCTCGAGGATTGAGTAGCTTTTTAGGACTCTTCCTGGGAAACTGGGTAGGTGGTAGGGCTTTTGTTGTATGTATTTTCCCGAGTGTGTTTCTTTTTCCCCTTTTAGATCGGGAGGAGTGCACTTGTGACCTCCTCTTCATCTCTGCCTTCCTTCCCCTCCACACTTTCCTGGTCCAGGGACGAAAGCACCCGAAGGGTTAAGTACACTCTGAATGGCTGGCGCTCTGGAGGAGGGGCAACTCCTGGGCACTGTGTGTTTCTGGCCCTCCTGTCCTTCTGCTGATTGCCCTCTGTCCTGCATGAGGCAGCTCTTAGCAGCATGCATGGACACACGCACATGTCTGTGGGAGACAGCCACCCATTTGTCTAACTCCACATTGCTCTGTTTCACGTACTATTTAATCAAGTTCACAATTTACCCTATAACATTTATTCTGAGCTTACTGTCATTTTAAACAATCAGAATATTAGCTGGCTGCTGGTGAAATATTGTAGTAGGGCACATCTGTCAGATTAGTTCAGAGCTTCAGTTATCACATTAAAACTAGTATATTTGGACTAACTGAAACACCAAGACATCATGCTTTTTTATTTCTTTTAACCTCTTCACATAATTTGTCAGCACCATACTTGACAAACCAAGGTTTTGCCGTCCATGCGTCTCATGTAAGCATTGCAATACATAGCAGAATTAGAGATCTCGGCAGCTGTTGGTATGAAACTGTTCACTTTATTAGTTGAGTCCAACTTCCTTTTTTGTTGTTGTTTTAATCTTCACTTGAGGATATTTTTCCATTGATTTTTAGGGAAAATAGAAGAGAGAGGGAAAGACAGAAAGAAACATTGATGTGAGAGAAATACATCTATTGGTTACCTCCTGCGTGAGCCCCATCAGGGCTCAGGCCAGGAAGGAACCTGCAACTGAGGTACGTGCCCTTGACTGGAATAGAACCGGGACCCTTTGGTCCACAAGCTGATGCTCTATCCACTGATCCAAACTGGGTAGGGCTCAATTAATTTTTTAAAAAATTATTGATTTCAGAGAGGAAGGGAGAGGAAGAAATAGAAATATCAATGAGGAGAGAGAATCATTGATTGGTACCTCCTGCATGCCTCCTGAGCCTGCAACTCAGGCATGTGCCCTGGTCGAGAATCGAACCATGACCTCCTGGTTCATAGCTTGACACAACCACTGAGCCACACTGGCCGGATTCCATTAATGTTTTTAGAGAGAATTTTTTTTTTAAATCAGTGTGAGAGAGACAAATCAATTGGTTGCTTCTTGCTCGCTCCCCAACCAGGGCTAGGGATAGAATCTGGACCCTTTGAGGGACGGGCCAACATTCAACCACTTAACCACTGAGGCCAGAGCAAGTTCACTTTCTGATGTATAACTTGCATTCCCAGAAACAGTATACAATTCAGGCAAACTCCATTTAGAATAGCTATACCTAGTATTTTTTAAGTTGAGTCCAACTCCTTCATTTGCAGCCTTTTTTTTTTTAGTTGATTTCAGAGACAGGAAGTGAGGAAGAGAGTGGTGGTGGGGATCGAACCACCACCTTTTGGTGCACAAGACAATGCTCTAACCAACTGGGTCACACCAACCAGGGTCATACCTGGCTTTTTGGTTTGTCAGTGAAAAGGTCCTAGGGATTGAGATATCATCCCGGCTCCCAAAGGCACTGCCATTTACAAAATAGTCTCATGCATGAAGAGCACATGGCAAGCTGAGACACCCTGGAAAGAACGAAAGTCTTGAAGACCTGCAGTCAGGTCCCCGCTCACTCTTTCTATCCCAGGGGAGTGGAGCTGTGAGAGGAGGAGCGGGAGCTGTGGGGGCGGGGCCACCTTTTCGGACACAGTGGGATCTGCACCTGGCCTTTTTCATGCCCTGCACACACAGAGGGATGGTGAGTTGTTCTCTCCCACTGCCAGTGCCCGCTTGGCACGGCGGGCCCTTCAGGGGTTCTTTCCCACAGCTTTGAAGCAGTCTACTGAAAAGAATACTAGACACTTGAGGGAATCTCCAAGCCTTCTGAGCAGTTGTATAAGGAACTGCAATGTTTTTTATTACAATATTTCAGTTAAACTAAGGGACAGTTAATAGAAATGAAATATCTCATGAACTTTTAAGTGAACTTTTGTCCACTTTGAAATTAAAAAAACAAAACTTTTGCTGAAACTGGTTTGGCTCAGCGGTAGAGTGTCGGTCTGCAGACTGAAGGGTCCCGGGTTCGATTCCGGCCAAGGGCATGTACATTGGTTGCGGGCACGTCCCCGGTAGGGGGTGTGCAAGAGGCAGCTGGTCGATGTTTCTCTCTCATCGACGTTTCTAGCTCTCTATTTCTCTCCCTTCCTCTCTGTAAAAAATCAATAAAATATATTTTAAAAAAAACACACACACACAAAAACCAAAAACTTCCCCCTCCCCCCAGTAGTTTTGAGAATAATTGCAAGGACCGCTTTTTTTTTTTTTTTTTAATATGTTTTATTGATTTTTTTACAGAGAGGAAGGGAGAGAGATAGAGAGCTAGAAACATCAATGAAGGAGAAACATCGATCAGCTGCCTCCTGCACACCCCCCACTGGGGATATGCCCGTATCCAAGGTACATGCCCGTGACCGGATCGAACCTGGGACTCCTCAGTCCGCAGGCCAACACTATCCACTGAGCAAAACCAGCTTTGGCAAGGACTGCTTTTTGAAATGGAGTTTTATACAAGATTAACAATTAAGTCATTTAAACTGGTAATCCTGAATATTCCTGGAAGCTTTATCATGAGTTTAGGTTCATATGGGATGTCTATATTTTTTAAAAATTGCAAATCTATAGAATAAACTGAACCAGCACCAGCTACTCAGTAACTTTTCTATTAACAGCTTTGAAAGAGCAGCACTTTTAACTAATGGTTCTTACCTCTGCATGTTCACAATAATTTTTCACAAAATTAAATGCTGGCTAACTTGAAATCATATATATGTTTTTGTTGACAATAATGAAGAACTTAATTCGTAAGTAACTGATTTCCTGCCAAACATTATTTTCAGTACTGGAGAAATATTTCCTGAGTACTTTTATTAGATATATCAGTTATTACTCTTCTAAAATGTCTAAATGAAACTTGATACTTTTGATCATTGTGGTGGTAGTTCATTCTATTTGTAATTATCAAATTTATATTAAGGAAGGCAAAAAGGTCCATTATAAAAGTGAGATTTTCTGGGTATAATTCTATTTTCTAGAATTGTCCACTGGAGCAGCTCTGGATGAATTTTCCAGAATAATTATTTAAATGCAAGTCTTTCTATTACATTTGTGTGTGTGTGTGTGTGTGTGTGTGTGTGTGTAAACTGAAGGAAAAGAAATGTAAAGATCGGTCAAACATTCCTGTGAAAGGTAAGATGGGTGTTTGTTCTGTTTTGAGGTCACCTGTTAAGAGCTGCTTTCGCTGTGCCCTGCACTGGACATGGGCCTGCCTTTGGTCTGCCATCTAGACTTCCAGCAGCCAGTGACTCACGGGGTGATCGAGACGCCAGATCAAAATGGGCAGCAAGTGAAGCAGAAGTGGCTTTCTTGTAGGAGATACAAACGAAGGGATCTTAAAAGTCAATTTACAGAACTTAAACCCTCTAAGCCCATGGTCGGCAAACTGCGCCTCTCAAGCCACACATCAGTCAAATATCAACAGCACAACAATTGAAATTTCTTTTGAGAGCCAAATTTTTTAAACTTAAACTTCTTCTAACGCCACTTCTTCAAAATAGACTTGCCCAGATTGTGGTATTTTGTGAAAGGGCCGCATGTGGCTCGCGAGCCACAGTTTACCGACCACTGCTCTAAGCTTACACTTCTAATCATTTGGCAGATGAATTTGAGTGGATAAAGTATGAATTTTAGGAGCCAGCACAAGTGTCTTCTATTGAAGTGGCTAAGACCAAATAGAGCATTTGGGGGACCGTGAAAGACCTCAGCGGACAGAGAAAGGGCGTTTTCTCTGGGAGAGGAAAGAGAAGCCATGAGGATAGTAAGCAAACTGTGATGTGCATTAGGAGCCTTCCCCTGGGGGCTGGCTGCCTGCCTGTCTACATAAGGGCCTTCAGAGGACCAGGCAGCATTACAAATAAGGAGCAAATAATTAAATTTTATGTAGATTTTTCTTAAATTGACTTACTCTACAGTAGCCACTCTTTTGGATGACACTGTTGGGTCTCCAGATGTTTAAATAAGGCTCTTAATTTACAGTTGACCCTCAAACAACATGGGGGTTGGGGACACCAACAGCCCCTGCAGTCAAAAATCTGATTATAACTTAAGTTGGTCCTTTGTACATGCAGATGTCCAGCCACCAGTTGAACCTTGAACAATGTGGGTTTGAACTGCGTGTGTCAATTGAACTGTGCAGGTCAATTGAAAAAATGTTTTAGCCTTGGCCAAGTAGCTCAGTTACATCCTTCTGATAGGCCAAGATTGCGAGTTTGATCCCCGGTCAGGGCACATGCAAGAATCAACCAATGAACGCATAGTAAATGGAACAACTAATCAGTGTTTCTATTTCTCAGAAAAATCAATCCTGTATTTTTTTTTAAAATATGTATTTTTAAATTGGTTTTAGAGAAAGAGGAAGGGACAGAGTTAAATAGAAACATCGATCTGCTGCCTCCTGCATACCCTCTACTGGGGATCAAGCCAGCAGTCCAGGTGTGTGCCTAACCAGGAATCCACCACACTGACTTCTTGGTGCATGAGTCAGTGCTCAACCACTGAGCCACTCCTGCCGGGCCATTCCTGTATTCTTTAAGGAACACCTGTATAACTATTTTTAGCCACATTTTATTGCAGCATTAGTATCATTCCTTAAGTCACATGTTTTTATTAACTTGGATTAAATTCAAGGTGAGAGCTGGAAATAGCTTAGATTTGTATTTTGCTAAGTAATCAGTTTAGGTTTTAAATCAGTTTCCACTGATTTCTATTCTAGATGAAGACGTTCTAAAGCATTATGGATGAAATACATACTGAGGGAAACCCATGTTGACTAAATGATTCAAGGGATGTGGTCTCCTTCAAGTTTGTCACCTTGAAAGGCCCTGTACTTAGCAGTGCTGCCATTTGCTCAACACGTTTTTATATTCCTCTTTTAAATCTGCCTCCTGTTTTTTAATTTCCACAGTTGCATCAAATCTTTATATTTTGAGGGTTAGGTGCTTTGGGAAACAGATAAAAATGGTTGGAAATCAAGTATACACCAGTTTAATCTATTTTGATTCACAAACAACATGTGGCAATCAATCAGTACTAGTTTTCTGCTCCGATAACCCCCTCGGAGGAGATCCGAGAGCCTCAGCGCCCAGGCCTGGGATGCTGGAGGTGGCAGGGGCCCGGGCTCTAGGTCCTGTTTTCTGCCGAGTCTGCGGCCTTGGGTGTGTCACTTCTCACCTGGTGTTAGATAGATAATGTGCAGGCAGCTTCCAGTGCTGAAGGTCAGTGGTGTCTGAGTGCAGGCGTTTTGCTGTTCAGTGGGACTCACTGTATCGTAGTTAAACTCATGCCCCTTAGAGAATGAGACGTGGGTGTGTTGCCTTGTGTATGTGCATTAGTTTGTACCAAGGATCTGCTTATGGAGTAGCCACTGAGCTGAGAATGGCGCACAGAGAAAAGAGTATTTCTGTACCCACTGCTCCTCTTTCACTAGGTTTTCAGTAGAGGGTTGGCTCCGTCCCAGGTGAGGGGCGGGCCATGCAGTGGTGATTCCTGGAGAAGGGGCTCCTCAGTGGTGTCTGATGCTCGGAACTAATGGGCCCCTTTTCTCTCTTGCAGGCGTCCAGGCTGGAGAAGCAGAACAGCACACCTGAAAGTGACTATGACAACACTCCCAACGACACGGATGCAGATGACATGGGGTACACTGCAGGGGGCGTGCCGGGCTTGGGCTCAGAAACCAGATACACTAGCCAGCCGTGCCAGGAGCCGTAGTTCATCACCTGCACCCCTTTTCTCTGTTCCCAAAAGTCTTCAAATATTGAGGCAATAGTTCATAGGTCAACACCTCTTTTCATCACACATCATTGCCACAAGGTCTTATTTTCCTTTACCAGCACATTTTATGTCTCCATGTCTCTGAAATGTGCTTCAAATCAGTCCTTCCCTTTAAGTCACTGTTAGGTTATATTCTGCATTTTTACCCCATGGGACTGGCTCAGTTAGGGATGGCTTTCTAATCACACTCCCTCCCTGTTCGTTATTCCTGCCTTTCCTCATCTTCCCCCTTTCTGCAAGAGTCATCATTCCCAGTCCCCTAGTGAATGGAAGAGCCTCCATGTGCCTGTGGGTGAACAGCCTTACCATGAGTCTCCTGCCAGACAGGATAGAGGAAACCGCAAAAGCAGCCTACTCTGTGTCCAGCAAATGCACACGGGGCTCCTAGTGCAGACACAGATAAGCACCTGCTGCATTTAGCCTCTTCTGTGATGTCCCAGGTCAAGCAGGAAGGGGAGGCAGAGGAGTATGGTGTGGCAAGGCGATGGCTCAATACCGGACATGGCAGAGCCCTCCATGGCCCCAAGCCCCAGCCTCCCCAGCACCGAAGACGTCATCCGGAAAACTGAGCAGATCACCAAAAACATCCAGGAACTCCTGCGAGCAGCCCAGGAAAACAAACATGACAGGTAGGGCTTCCCTCCTGGGAGGGCTGCCCATGCTCAGGTGCACTCAAGTCAGGAATGGGGTTTCGTCAATGTCCTAATATCAAAGGGTTTTTAAAATTTCAGGTTCACATAACAGGTTTAAGAACAAATTTGTAAATTTAGGTTTGTTTTTTTACATGTTTTCAGTTTTTCATTCTTCTTAGGAAGTATGAATATAAATGTCTCTAGGAATAGAATCGCGGTGAAGTTGGGACAGTGATATCTGTTCTAGGAAGAGAAGGGAGGGAAGCTCCTGAGAACTTGCCCTTGATTCTTCCCGGCACCACTGCTCCCTGGGATTGCCTTCGCTAGCCAGTTTGTGACGTAAAGATATCCTGCCATGACCCTGACTTCTCATGTCTCCCGCATGTGCCTGTGCTTATGTGTGTATGAAACGTCTAAGACACGTGGTTTACCAATAAAATTGCTCGAATCACCATTCACATAACTGTTCTCGCTCTGAGCAGAACCATATTGAGCAGAGCCAGTTCTTAGCATAGGAAGGGACTGGCTCTTGTTCTGATGCATTCTTTTCTCTGAGAACTTCCTTTCAGCTAACTGTCTGGGTGGCATCCTAGTTTCATGTTGCTTACATTGCATCGTTCTCTTCGGTAATTGTAAAAAATACAATTACCTGCCCTACGGCCATTTCTGCTTTAAAGATCGCAGTATGGTGCTTGGTACAATTTGGAAATTTTTTACTTTTTAATGTACAGATTTATTCAATAAATGTCATGATCTGATTTCTTTTTTAAGACCATGAGAGCCCTGGCTGGTGTGGAATGAAGGGTCTCGGGTTTGATTCCCAGCTAAGGGCACCTGCCTCTGTTGCAGGTTCTTTTTTGTTTGTTTTTCATCTTATTTGTGTTTTCTTTTTTTCGGTTGCAGGTTTGATCCCCTGCTTCAACCGTGTGTAGAAAAGGCAGCCAATTGCTGTGTCTTCCTCACATCAGTGTTTCTCTCGCTCTCCCCATCCTCCCTCCCTTCCACTCTCTCTAAAAATCAATGGAAAAAATATCCTCTGGTGAGGTTTAAAAAAAAAAAAAACCACGAGAGAATGATGGAAAGATTTTAATCATTAGCTCATTCTTTTGCTTTAAACCAGAACTGGTATAGAGAATTTATATTTTATTGTACATCTTGTTTGATGTTCTATTAAAATTTCTGGTTACTTACATATTCAAGACGCTTTTATTCACAACTTTGTATTGTACACATTAAACCCACGCCTTTTCCTCCTGTTGACCCATTGCTTGTGTTATCTTAAGTAGACCAATAGCCTATGTGGGCACATTCAGGCTTGGTCCTGGTCCCCTGGTCTAAGCCCCTGACCGTCCCTCAGCCTGGTTCTATCCCCTGCCTGCATCTCTCTCCCGCACTCACATGCACAGGAAATTACACAATTCAGGATTACTACATATTATGCACAAAAGCCTTTTTGGGAAAAGATAATTTGAAGAACACCCTCTGATAATGGAGGAGGACTTCATTGATCTGTGTGTGCTTTCTTTTGCCGCTTATTCAGGACTTTTCTCAAATGTCTTATAATGAATGAATTTTTGAGAGATGACCTTAGAAAAAATATCTTCTTTGTGTAGTAAGGGAAAAGGGTGAATTATATTTTTGGATCAACATGAAAACCCTAACCAGTAAAACGCATATGGATAACATACAACTCAAAATAGATGTGTTCTCAGTAAATGTGATATTAGTGGGCACACTAGTGCAAGAAACGTTATGTCTGACACAGGGGTTGCTGGGGACATTGCCTTTTCCTCTGAGTGTCTGTGTGACCAGATGGATTGTTGCCCCTTGAAATTGGCAAGTTAAGTAACTTCTTATGCGCTGGCATTTTGCTATTACATGGTTGTGTGGTGCTAACTGCTCACAAAGTTAAAAGTGAGGATTTCCCATTCGAAGGCATTATGAAATAATACAAACCATTTTCTTGAAATGTGATGGTTTCATTAAAATGTAAGCAGTCTTTTTTTTTTTAATAAGTTTTTTTTTCCCAATTACAGTTGACTTTCAGTAATATTTTATATTAGTTTTCTGTTTATAGCTTAGTGGTTAGACATTTATATAATTTACAAAGTAATCCCCCACCTGGCACCATTTTAAATGTAGGGATTCTTTATTAAAATAGCTTTGATACTAGATTTCTTACAAAGATGAAGTACAGAGGTTGCTGATTACAATTTGTAAGCAGAAGCCAACTTCATGAGTTAAAAAATGGGGAAAGAATGTTTCTTGAAGGTGTTGAGTGCTAGGATGGATGTTGAAGACATTTGGCTTTGTGTCTTAGGAGGGAAATTTTAAAACACAGCCATGTGGGTTCTTGTGTAAGGCCAAACCTTTGTATTCACACCCTATTTCCCAGCATGCCGGAAACGGCTCCTAAAGTGCTTTCCCCATGTCCATCTCCCTCCTGGGCCTGCAGTCATTTCTAGACGTGGGGGCAGTGAGGTACCAAAGAGCTGTCACGTAACACCATGTTCTGTTTGTCTCTGTCTCTGCACCTTTTTTTTTAAAGAATTTTTTTTAATAAATATATTTTATTGATTTTTCACAGAGAGGAAGAGAGAGATATAGAGAGCCAGAAACATCAATGAGAGAGAATCATCGATCAGCTGCCTCCCGCACACCCTCCACCGGGGACGTGCCTGCAACCAAGGTACATGCCCTTGCCCGGAATCGAACCTGGGACCTTTCAGTCCGCAGGCCGACGCTCTATCCACTGAGCCAAACCGGTCCTGGCTGTCTCTGCACCTTTTGACATGTACTCAGGGCAGAAATAGAACATTTTGTTTTTCTTTTAAATAATCTCATTTCTTTTCTCTTTCTTTTTTAAACATATTTTTATTGATTTTTTACAGAGAGGAAAGGAGAGAGATAGAGAGCTAGACAGCTTACATTTTAATGAAACCATCACATTTCAAGAGAGAGAAACATCGACCAGCTGCCTCTTGCACACCCCCTACCGGGGATGTGCCCACAACCAAGGTACATGCCCTTGACCGGTATCGAACCTGGGACCTTTCAGTCCGCAGACCGATGCTCTACCACTGAGCCAAACCGGTTTCGGCAGAAATAGAACATTTTTAAGGTGCAGGAAACTAACCCCATATGTTGCTTGTCATAATGCCAATAGTAAGAACCATAAATGAAACCAGTCTCAGATATTCCAATTCTCATCACCTAAGAAGTCAGAATCACCAGTCATCAGTGAAAAGGGGCTTGCTGTTTAGAGAAAAAAAAAAGTGTGAATTCATTGCCTCGTGCAGGAGAGGCCTGGGCGTGGAGGCTGGGGGGCCGGGCTGAGGACCTTGGACAAGGTCTCCTCCTCTCCAGGACTCTGCGCCCTACTTTAAACAACGGGTGTGGTAGCAGCACCTCGTAGGGCTATTGGAGGGATGGCATGAGTCTTTGCAAAGCCCTGAGAACGGAGCCTTGAACGAACGGCGGGGGATGGCAGATTTAATGCACTTCGTTGTCTTTGAGCTTGTCCACAAACAAAGAGCTGGCTGTGCTCATAGCTTTTGTTGTTGTTGTTAATCCTCATCTGAGGATATTTCCCCATTGGTTTTTTGGGAGAGCGGAAGAGAGAGGGAGAGACAGAGAAACATCGATGTGAGAGAAACGCATCAATTCGTTGTGTTTCTCTGACCAAGGCCTGGGCTGGGAGGAGCCTGCAACCAAGCTATGTGCTCCTGACCGGAATCGAACCCAGGACCTTTTGGTCCACAGGCTGATGCTCTGTCTGCTGAGCCAAACTGGCTAGGGCCGTAGCATTTTATTACTAAGTCCTGGTAGCGTTATGATGAAGTGAATAAGTCATTGAGCAAGTAGATGATGCTGATCTCAGTGCCTCCTCTTTGTCCAAAGTAAAGCTTTAGACGTCCCAACAGTTCAGATGCATTGAATGAAACGAATTTAGAAATATCTGTAGGTTTTTGCTTTTTAAAAATATATTTATAGCCGAAACCAGTTTGGCTCAGTGGATAGAGCGTCGGCCTGCGGACTGAAAGGTCCCGGGTTCGATTCAGGTCAAGAGCACGTACCTTGGTTGCGGGCACATCCCCAGTGGGGGGGGGTGCAAGAGGCAGCTGGTCGATGTTTCTCTCTCATCGACGTTTATAACTCTCTATCCCTCTCTCTTCCTCTCTGTGTAAAATCAATAAAATATATATTTAAAATATATATATATATTAATTTCAAAGAGGATGGGAGAGGGAGAGATAGAAATATCAGTGATGAGAGATCGTCATTGATCGGCTACCTCCCGCTGGGTATGTGCCCTGACTGAGAATTGAACCATGACCTCCTGGTTCATAGGTCGATGCTCAACAACTGAGCCAAGTCAGCTGAGCTGTCTGTTAGTTTTTAAGTGTTGAGGTGCAGGCTCCAATTCTAAAGTATTTTTTTAATACTTTATTTTTAACTTCTGTGGCCTTTTGCATGGAAATCCTTATTTTGTTTCCAAGAAATTGGGAAGATGAGAAGTAAATGGCCAGCTTGCGGGGTGTGAATATCTGTGCAGACTGTTTGTGGCCTCCCCTGGCCAGTGGTGCAAGTTGCCTGTGCTTCACACCCGGAGACTGTCTTGTCAGATGGGATGGACTTTCAGGAAAGGAGAGGGGACTGTCTGTAACCAGGTGCCTTCTGCTGTGTGGGCCCCACAGCGGCTGGCCTCGGCCTCCGCCCCTTCTTTAGGGAACATCCATGGAACTGTGCCGGCCCCAGAGTGCTTCTGTCTCTGAATTATTCTCCTGTCTTCGAATAACCTTTTCAATATTCTTACAGTTATAGTCCCTGCTCAGAGAGGATACACCTGGCTGTTACAGAAATGGCAGCGTTATTTCCCAAAGTAAGTCACTTCCTACTTACTTGGTTCAGATCCTTTTAAAAAACTGCAAGAAATTTCTTCATTATCTTGATAATAATACATTATTCTTTTTGTGTCACAAAGAGTCACATCTGTAAACAGATACAGTATTGAAATATTTTTGTTCTACATGAACACTGGTTTTAATAAGACAAGAATGTCTGAACCCAGTGCTGAAAAGCAATGCATTAATAGAATAAAAACAAAGCATTAATAGAACAAAATTAATAAAATCAAATCTGGAATATTTTACCCAAGTGGAATATTTTTCAGATGCTACCTCAGGATAGCACATCCTACTAAAATGATATTGCATGCACTTTGACCTTTGAGTGAGAGCACTTTGGCATCTCACAGCCACCGGGGGTTGCAAAGCGTGCAGTGCTCTGAGCACCCCGAGGAAAGGTGCATGAAAAACTGCTCTCCCCGGGAGCAGCTGACGTTTTCAGATGTTTGTTCCACTCTTGGATGTCCACCTGCACCTCATGGCCAACGGGCTGTGTTTTCTGTTTAGAAACCCAAGTCTGACACTGTGAAGACTTCCCTCCACTTGCTGACATCCAGTGCCTACCGCCTGCAGTTAGAATGCAAGAAGGCCCTTCCGGGGGACTGCAGCCCGCCCTCGGACATCCAGCTGGTCACGCAGCAGGTCATCCAGTGTGCCTACGACATCGCCAAGGCCGCCAAACAGCTGGTCACCATCACCACCAAAGAGAACAACAACTGAGTTATTTTCTGGGCTTTTCAAAGTCCCGTTACAAATTTAGATGTGGAACTCGCAATTTTTATCAGAAACAAACATTTAATGAAAGCTTAAAACTTTTTTGGAAAAAAACCTCAGTATTATTTTTGCATGTTTTCTAACAAATTTTCAATTATTAATTTAACCCACTTGCCTTATTTTGTGACTGTTCGCCAGTTTTTCTGATACTCTGTTGTGCGGTCAGTGACTGTTGAGTTCATGATCATGGACATCCAAAAGCATAGCTTTGTTGTTGCAAGTTCATTAGCATTTATCCAGCCCTTAAACCCCCGCCTGTGTTAAAACTCTAAATGAGATTTTTTAGTAAAACATTTTCTTGAGAGAGTTGGGTAAAAAAAAAAAACACAAATCAACATTATCTGTTCCCTACCAAGCATTGTGCAATATAAGTGAATTTTCTAACTTGTTGCAAAAATCTCTTAAGTTTGGAGTATCTCCAAGCATGTATGAAGAGGACTTTGCCACTTTCTAAAAATAGTATAACGATTTCTCTTGGAAGGAAACAATGAATTGCTCCATTTCTTTTCACTGTTCTATCATGAGATGTTCTTTTTCTATCTTGATCTTCTATTTTACTATCATCCTGAAGTCTCTGTGGCATCAGATAAGCACTCATCCTCCACGTATGTGTCACTTGGCCACATGCTAGTAGGGGCATGGCCATGTTATCACACGTGGCCTCCTGCTCTGCCTTATCACAGGAACCAGACTTTCCTTCCCAGGGCAGCGGCAGGAGCAGCGCCCCCGGCCATTGCTCCTCCTTCGCACCCTTCCCGCCCGGCCCTGCCCTGGGAGAGAGACCCTCTGCTCCCGGCCTTGTAGGCACCTCTCTCTCATCCAGAACTCGGTTACTCCTCTGACCACGGAAAGCCTTCTCGAGACCTGCTTCGCATAGCTCGTCCCCTTTAAGGACTTCTTGTGAGGTAAGCTTATACAGTCGTCTGGTTTTATTTCTTTTTCACTACATTGCTGGTTTTTAAAAGTTCGACCTTAGCTTTCAAGAATTCCTTAGAGAGTGTTCTGCTGACTAGCAGCTGCCCCAAAGCTACGGAAGCACAGGTGTCAGCTCTGGGGCACGGTCAGGTGTTTCCTCCGCAGCTAGAGACCTCCCTTGACCTGCGTGCTGAGCACATCCCGTGCCCGCTGACCGCCGCTGTGGGCTCAGCTCCTACCCGGCCCGGAGCCCGGGCCGTAGTGAGGTGAGCGGGGTGAGCGGGTGCGCCGTGGACACGGGCAGCGGGGGCCCGGGCACACCCACGGCGGGCACAGCAGCCCCCAGCTCCACTCGGGCTGCCAGGTGTAAAGTGGGTCCGGGCTGCCAGAGCATTTATTTCTCAAAGGACTCCAGGAGTCTGGGTGTTTTTGTGCCATCTCTGTTTATAATGCTGGTGACGACTCAGACATTTCACAGCACGTGTGGGCGAGTGCTGGCCTCACGCGGCAAACTGGTGCGAGGCGGGCTTCCCTGGTCCCACCTGGGTTAGCCTCTGAGCCATGCCCGTGCTGGGCCACCCCTTCCTCCCTTTGCCCAAATATTCAGCCCCGTAGTGCTCCCTCACACGTGAGGAGGTCACAGCTATCCAGTGGCCTCAGTGCATGCTGAACAAGCCTGCCCTGTCAGAGCTGTTGGACTCACAATCGGCTTTGTAGCCTGTCCGTAAACTGTCACGAAAGGAGCGCCTTGAGGGTGTTTGCTGGACGGAGTCACTGTGTGGACGCTCCTGCCGGGCTCACGTCACCGTCGTTGGGGAAAGGGTCCGTTCTCCAGAAGACTCGTCCACGTGCTGATCGCCACCCTAAGTGCCAGCTCGCCGATGCCCAGGGGTGCTCCTGACCAGCCCCCGCCCCGCGGGAAAGCCGCCTCTGCCTGCTGCAGGCCGAGCTGGCCTCTTCTCGCCAACGCCCGCCTCCACGGGTGCGTGGTCCTCAGGAAGGGCCGGCAGCGATCTGGAGCTGGTGACCGGGCCCGGAGGACCGTTTCCGACCGTCATCTGCGGTGGGCGAAGACACGACCTGCGGTGAAGGGCTGCTCGGCCCGAGGAAGGCCGGCACGCGCAGATCCGAGCGCGGTTGTAAGAACACCGCGGGGTTCGCCGTGGGCAGCGATGCCAGGATCCGGGAAGAAGTTCCAGGTGGCGAGACGCACGGTGCTAGGAGGCCACCAGCTTCCTCCTCTGCACCCCGTTCCTCAGCCTCAGCCTCAGGAGGCCCAGCAGGCTGTCCTGGGCGGACGGCACCGTGTCTGCACGACGCTCACCGCTTTTTGCACATGGGTCCCACAGCCTTGCACTAATGTCTGTCCTAATGTCGTGTTCTCCCTGTTGTCAGTCCCCCTCCCCCAGAGCCCGTAGGTCAGGTGCCCTCACACAGCGGGCACTTGGCTGGGGCGGCAGCTCCACCGGCGCTCTGGAACTGAAGGCACCCTGCCTCAATGCAAATGGTTCTGATTTGCCAAAGAGCAGTCGGGCCCACAGGCCTCTGGGCTGGGAGCCGGGTGAGGCTGCCTGTGGTCCCACAGCAGCTGCGAGCTCCCCACACAGCATCTTCCTTCTGTCCCGGGTGAAGGTCACCCTGTTTTTACAAAAGAAAATGCTGCATAGGAATACTGAGATGCCTTTTATGGAAACGTGTTACCGATGTCACCCTTCCTTCCGCACTTCTCGTTTTTATTGTACGTTCTATTCCCGTAATTATTGTACAACCCTGTAAGCATTGTAAAATTGTTTTGGAAGTTGTGCCTGCTAGTTACGCAATAAACAGGCTCTGTAACTGTCTCTGTGGTAATCCTGTGTTTCCCATCAAATACTCACCTCAGCCCACCCCCCGTCCCGAGGCAGCACTGAGAGAGGGTGCTTCGCCCGGCGCGGTGTACGGGCTGCTGCCCTTTCTCCTGCTCTGTCCTAGCAGCTCGCTTGGCTGGGAAGCCCGCCTGGGGTATCAGCCCCAGCGTCTTCTCAGGACGAGCTGTTTGTTAAACCCAGGCAGGGCTGGCCAGGCACGGCTCCCTCCCCCCCTCCTCCCAGGCCAGCTGGTCGTGGGCTTGTTTGGTCTTTAACTTTCAGAGCAAGGCCCCCGTGCGGGCTCACCGGGGGGACGAGCAGATTTACACCCGGTTCACCCTGTCCCAACAGTCGTCCTCTGGAGAGGTGACTCGGCTCCTCTCCCACATGGAAGGCATGGAAGGGGTGGGCAGGACTCACACAGGCGCCTTTCTGGGCGAGCCTTGCACGGAAGATGGAGTCCTCAGGGATCCGCTTGTCTGAGGCCCCAGAGCCAGCTGGTCAGGCCGGCAGCGCCCACCCAGAACTCCTCGGAGGGCAGGCTTTTGGAACGAGCCAGGCCCCTGCCCCGGGAGGGCTCGCTGACACCCTCCAGCATCAGGCCCAGAGCGGTGGGGAGGGCCCGCTCTCAGCACTGCTGTCCACCCGCTTCAGGGCTGCCCCCCCACCAGCAGCTCCTTGCATTTCTACTTTTCAATACGTTTTTGTAATAATTCTAATTACATTTATCAACTACTTTGCGCCAGACACAGTGCCGGGTTCTTGAGGTGGATTAGGCAGTGGTCAGCAAACTCATTAGTCAACAGAGCCAAATATCAACACTACTGAAATTTATTTATTTTATTTTTTTAATCAGTCTTTATTGTTCATATTATTACAAAAGTTCCTCATTTCTTCCCCCCTCCACCAGGTTCCCACCCCACCCTCTGCCCCCTCCCCATCCCCCATTGTCCTCATCCATAGGTGCACAGTTTATGTTCAGTCTCTTCCTCCCTCCCTTTCCCCGATAGTAAATCTCTTTTCAGATAGTAAATCAGTTACTTAGCATTTTCTCATATCAATAATACCTCCACATGCCCAATGATACACTTCACACAAAAGACATTTCCAAATAGGTCAACCAGCCTCATCCAGGCCCCACCCAAGGCACTCACAGATCAACACCCCAGCACTATACTAACTCAACACATCCAGATCTGAGCCATCAACACTTGATTCAGCAGACCCTCAAGTTCCCGAAAAAGTTTCTAGCCATGTCTGAGAGGCAGCCGTGGGGCAAGGGCAGGTGAGGAGCAAGCTGTTCTGGGCCTGGCTGCTCCGGGCCTGGCCTCTGTTGCTCTGGTTCGTTCCACACCAGCTGCTCCGGGTCTGGTCACTGCCGCTCCCGACCTATTATAGTTGCTCTGGACTTGGCTGTTGCTGCTCTGGGCCTGGCCGCACCCAGCTGTTCTGGGCCCGGTTGCTCCGGGCCCGGCCGCTCCGGGCCTGGCCGCTCCCAGCCTGGCAGCCGCTGCTCCGGGCCTAGCCGCTCCCAGCCTGGCAGCCGCTGCTCCGGGCCTGCCCACTCCCAGCCTGGCAGCCGCTGCTCCGGACCTGGCCGCACCCGACCCGGCTGCTCTGGGCCCGGCCGCTCCGAGCCTGGCCGCTCCCGGCCTGGCTGCTCTGGGCTTGGCTACTGCTGTCCTGGGCCTGGCTGCTCCCAACCCGGCTGCTCTGGGCCTGGCTTCTCTGGGCCCGGCCACTCTGGTTCTGGGTGTTCCTGGACTGGCCACCCTGGGCTTGGCTGCCACTGCCCCAGGTCTGGCTGCTCCAGTGCTGGCCGTTGATGCTCTGGTTCTGGCTGCTGCTGCTCTGGTTCTGGCCGCTGCTGCTCTGGGCCCGGCTGCCACTGCCTTGTGCCTGGCCACTCTAGGCCTGGTCGCCGCTGTTCCAACATTCTATCCCTTTATCTTTTTTTTCTTTTTTTTAAAAAAACGCATTTATGTTGCAGTGTTGGCTGGTGAGTTGAGTTCTGACTTAATCTTTGATTTTTCAAGATCTTCTTTGTATTCTTTCTTAAGTAATTTTACTATCTTTTGCTCTCACTTGATTTCTTCACATTGAGAACTTCTTTGGTTTCTTCCTCCTTGTCCTGGGAGCTCAGCAGGTTGGCCTGTGGCACCCCTTTGTTCTCCGCGGGCTCCTGCGCTGCTTCAGCCTGTTGCCGGGGTCGACGCCACGCAGGAAGCAGCCCCCGTCCTTGGCTCCGTTGCCCGAGCTCAGCGGTCGAAGGCTCAGGGGCACCCCACCCCCTGGGGGCCCCATCGCCTGGCTCCTTGCTGGTGCCCGGCTGGCCGGTGTCCAGCAGGGGCTCCTGCTCCTCGTCGCGTTCCTCCAGTCTGGAGCTTTCTTTCTCCCTCCCGCTAGGGGAGTCCAGGATCAGAGGCAACAGACTGTCCTCTGCGTGCAGTGTGCGCGACTCCGGGGGCTCTGCCTTTCGCTGCTCTCCCTGGACTCCACCTCACAGCCCCGTCTCCCTCTGCTTGAGCTTGGGTCCCCAGGGTCTGGCCCATAACTGGGGCTCAGCGCTGCCAGTTCGGGGGTTCAGCCCAAGCTGGGGGTTCTATTTTTTTCCTGCTAGGGAACGCCAGGCAGCACCCAGCCCTCTCCTCCTCTCCGGCTGCGTCTTCTCCGCGCGCGTGTGCGGGCGCACAGCATGTCTCCATACCTTAGGCTTTTTTTCAGCTCCTCTGATTTTCCTTCTGGTTTTCTCCCTCCTTCCTATTGTAGAATTTTCAGTCAGTCGACTACCTGTAGCTCTGGGCAATGTCCACTCTACATTTTAGTTGTATTCCATTGAAATTGTTGTGTGCTGCTGCGGTTAGATGTCTACCCGAGCAGCCATCTTGGATCCTCTCCCTGAAATTTCTTTTGAGAGCCAAATTTTTTAAACTTTTTCTAACACCACTTCTTCAAAATAGACTCGCCCAGGCCGTGGTATTTTGTGGAAGAGCCACACTCAAGAGGCCAAAGAGCCGCATGTGGCTCGCGAGCCACAGTTTGCCGACCACAGGATCAGCTCCTTTAATCCTCACCACAACCCCGTGGGCAGGAGCGCAGCTGAGGGCACTCACGTCCAGTGACGTCCCTCGTGGGGAAGAGGGGAGCATGTGAGTCGCTGTTAGTCGTTGGTCTTGACTGGCCACGTGAGCTTCACCCTTGGAGCCTGTGACGAGGCGGCTCAGAGAACATGGCCCTTTGGGGGGGGTGTCTCTAGAGCAGAAGGGGCGGTGGGTGACGAGCACAGGGCTTCACTGGATAGACGGGCAGTCTGCTTGTGGCCTGGAGTGGAGGTGGTGCCATCCTTCAGCCCAGGCGCTGGGAGCCCTACAGCGTTAGTGCCCAAGCACCTGGAGCAGCACTTCCCCATCCATGGGGCTGCGCGGGGGTGACCTCACCACAGGGACGGTTCAGTGGCCATCTAAGGGTGACCCGCTGCCCAGCAGGCTGGTGTGCAAGGCTCTCCAGGAGCAAGTCCCTGTGGCCCAGACTCCAGGCTGGGAAGGCTGTGTGGTCCCCATCTTGACCAGCCAGACACCAAGCTAGACGCCAGGCCCCATGAGGTCAGACCCTGGCAAAGGCTGAAGTCACTGCAAAAGTGCCCAAACCATTGGCATCGTCACCCCAGCGGGAGCAAGGACTGTGCGTCACAGTCAGACCTCCGTTTCCCAGGAGGCCCTGCCAGCGGCTTTCAATCGGTGGGTCACCACCCACAGGTTGAGAACCGCTGCTGTAGAGCCTAAGACCATCGGAAAACACAGATATTTACATTACAATTCATAACAGTAGCAAAATTAGTTATGAAGTAGTAACGAAAATACTTTTATGGTTGGGGGTCACCACAACATGAGGAGCTGCATTAAAGGGTCGCGGCATTAGAAAGGTGGAGAGCTGTTGGATAAGAGTAATAACGTAAGACAGTAGATGCTCTGAATCTGGAAACATTTTTAATATATATTTGTGTTGGTTTCAGAGAGGAAGAGGGAGAGATAGAAACATCAATGATGAGAGAGGACCATTGGCTGCCTCCTGCACGCCCCAGACTGGGTCAGAGCTCACAGCCCGGGCATGTGCCCTTGACCAGAACTGAACCAGAACCTTTAGTCCCCAGGCCAATTCCCGCGGGCCAGGACTGGAGGCATGTTTTAGAGGGAGGGCATTTAAATATATCAGGTAGAGGCAGTGTGACAGCTTCTAATGCTAATAGGGAGCTTACCAGTAGGCTTCAAAAACAAGAAATTTGAAGAAACTGACTTTTTAGGAAATTTTTGAGGGCCGGTTTTCCAGGCATTCTACCCACATCAGTTCTATACTGGACGGGGCTCGGACAGTATTGCCGATTCCCGTGGAGAAGAGGCTCCAGTGGATATGGGAGGGGAGGCGACGCCGCTGGACCAGGAAAATGAACATCACCCAGAAAGGCGAACCGTCACCGAGAATGCCCAAACCTGCGGAGCTGGAGGAGGTGAGTAAAACCTCTCCTCCTACACAACTGCTGTGCAGCACCCAATGAAAGCAACAGGAACACTCTCCCTCCCCCTTCCTCTCTAAAAGCAATAAAAAAAAATAAAAAAATAAAAAAAAGGCAACAGGAATCCCGAAGCCTGGCAGCCAGGGAATGGCCGTCTGGACGGGGTAAACGTGAGCACACAGGGAAGGGGTCGGACAGATCCAAAGAAAGCCAAGACAAGAAAATGACAGATTGAGCAGCTTCACTGTTTCTGTAGCACCACGGCAGTGAAAGGTGAGGCAGCCCTCTGACTCAGGGTTTTAAATAAACTCTGGTTTAACAACGCGGAACAGTAATCAGCTATAATTTACTGACATGGATTCTTGAACACAATATAATGAAAACAAACTTGATAGAAGGATACAAAAAATGCAAGTCATAAAACGTGCTGCAAGGAACTTCTTGTAGCTAAGTGCAGGTTAGTCTAGAACTGTCCCACTGAGGTACCGTGGGAAGAGGAGTCTATGGTGAGTCTGACCTCATTTCCTCAGGTCAGTGCCCCCTCCTTCCTCTGGCGCTTAAATCTCCGGAGACTGTGCGGAGCCGAGACCTTCCTACGGCACTAAAGGTCCAAAGTGTCATTTCAAGAGCTCAGCCATCCGCGCGCGCGCCCTTTGAGGCTCAGTGACTGATCCCACCCCTCCCCACACAGTGTCATTGGAAATCCCACCAAAATGCCCCCGAAAGACGCACTTCTTGCCCCGTTCCAGAAAGCACCCCTGGACCACGTCAGACCGTCTCAGGGTTCACAGTTCTCAGAAAACAAGATGCGATCCTTCTGGGGCCACACGCTTGTCTTCAATAGGATACATTTAAATTGCAATTTAAAAAATTAGGCACCTTCCCTCCTCTCTCTGGCTGGAGGCGTCCCTGGAGCTGACCACGAGGGCGAGACGGCAGGAGACGCTGGGTCCCGCTGTGGACACAGCTCGTAACCCCTCGTGGACTCGGAGCCTACGTCACTCGGAGCGGACGGGCCGTGGCCGTGGCCTTTCCTCCCAGGACAGGCAGGGGAGGCCTCCGCCGGCGTCCGTCTGTCCAGCCCTCCGTCCTCTTAACCTGACCGCACCGCGCGGAGCTCCGCCAGCGGCCCAGCACCAGCCAGGCCGGTCACGCCGTCGGCTGGCAGCACGTCACGGCCTCACGCCTCAGCTCAGCTCCCCGAGCCCAGGGCGTCAGTTCCAAGCAATCCTGCGATGTCCGTAAGGCTGGAGACAGGAAGGAAACCCAGATCAGAGGGGCGTTCTCTGAAGCAATGGGAACGATCCACGTTCAGTAAAAGCTGAAAGCACAGGACACACAGCCAAAGCAGCTACGGCCCTCCCCGCAGGGCAGCCCTGATGGCGTGTTTTAAAGTGCCGGCTCTAAGTAACATGTCAGGGCGCTGGGGCACCCTGACCGAGGCACTCACTGACCACGGCCCCTGCACCTCCAGAGCCAGCCTGTGAGGACAGTAATGGGGGGCAGTGGGGGCAGTGCCTGCTGAAGGTCTCACCGGCTTCCCAGCGTTTGGCACCAAGGAGCTCAGCACCTGGGGCCCAGAGGAAGGGGGAGGGCAGCGGCCAGCCTGCCGGGCTCAGCGAGGGCCCTCAGAGCAGGTCACTGGCGCCCTGCAGTGGCAGGGAAGACGGGCGGGTTCTGATGTCTGCTTGGTGAGGGCCTAAACCACTGCCTTCTCCTCTCTCGAGCTGTGGCCAGCACTAAGATGGCTAAGTGTCCACAGGACAGCTTAGCATCAGGACCTCCCTCCTTGGGCTGCAGCGAGAGGAGCCAAAGCAAAATCACCCAAGGGCTGTGTGAGGCCCGCCAGAGACCGAAACAGGCCTGTCAGTGACCACTGCAGAGGAAGGAGAAGCGCAGAGGAGAGAGGGCAGGCCCTGCGGCCGGAGCAGAGCCGCACAGCCTGCGCGCAGCCTGGGAGCAGGCCCGGCCGCGGGGCTGGCAGCGGTGCCGTCGCCTGCGGCTCCTACCTTGGGCCGGTACCCCTGCTCGGCCATCGTCCTCGCCTCCTGCTGCAGCCGGGCGCTGGTGAGCTGCTCTGCCCGCCTCGCCGCCTCCTCTTCCTCTGCCTCCCGCTGGCCCGCCTCCTGGGCCTGCAGCTGGCGCTCCGCCACCTGGACACACAGGTAAGTCACCGAGGCCGGCGCCGGAGAGCCCTGCCCCGGTCAGACGGAAGCTGTGGGCCCAGCCCCGGGAGAGCCAGGGCAGAGTAAGGGACGGGAAGTGCCAGCGTGGGCAGGGCGTGCAGAGGCCACGTGCGTGGTGGTGTGTCCCCTGTAAGCAGCTCTGGGGCGGCACGCTGGGCCATGATTTTGTTACCCACTAGTCACCGAGTGAACGGAGGGCTGTGGCCCAGGGCCGAGTGTCTGCGGATGCAGACAGGAGTGAGACGTGGGCCGTCTGCTCCACAGGGAGGAGCCTGCAGCGGAGCGCGCCCTGCACCAGCAGGAGATGGATGACTAGGGCTTCTGAGGGGAGCGGTGCCGGGCGGGGAAACAAGCCAAGGCCCCCAGTCCTGTGGCCCACGCAGGCCCTGTGGCCGCAGCTCCCACCCTCGCTGAGGGGCTCCTGCGTGAGGGCCCCACCTGGGCTTCCAGCTCCTGCTTCCTGGCCGATTTCAGTTCTTCACTCTCCTCTTTCTCTCGCCGAGCTGACTCTCTGGCCTCCTCCAGGTTCTGAATAAGCTGCTCCCTGTGTCTGAGGGATTCCTCCTGCGCCCGTCGGTTCTGTTCAATCTTTTCCTGTATCTGCTGCTGTCTCCCTGCCAGGACCTGGCCCGCGGGAAGGGAGGGAGGTTGGGGAGCCTCTGAGCAGACACCTGTTCTGCAGGCTGTGGGCAGCTGGTGCCCGTGCCAAGACCCAGCTGAGCCTGACTCGCCAAAGGCAAGCCCAGACGAGAGCCGGTCCAGGTTCCACTTTAAAGTAACAACACAGGGACATGAAGCCTTTCCCCAAAGGATTCCTTTTAGCTGGTGTGTGTCTAAGACACAGTATTTAAATACTGGCAAGTGAAACCCTTTCTTTAGTCCACTTCTGATTCCGCACCCAAGAAAAACAATGCTAGGTACGGACAAGCTCCACAGACTGATGTTCACTGCTGTGCTTCCTACAGTGGCTCAAAATTGGGAAAAGAATGGAAACCCACTACCGGAGAATGGAAAGGCAAACTGTGGTATAGCCATGTGAGGATATACTACGCAGCCATCAAAATGATGTTTACAGCCCCAGCCGGTTGGCTCAGTGGCTAGAGCGTCAGCCTGCAGGCCGAAGGGCCCGGGTTCAATTCCGGTTGAGAGCACATGCCTGAGTTGTGGGCTTGATCCCCAATTGGGGGTGTGCAGAAGGCAGCCAATCAATGATTCTCTCTCATCAATGTTTCTCTCTCTCTCCCTCCCTCTTACTTCCTCTCTGAAACCAATAAAAATATATATTTTTAAACCCACATTAAAACAATTGTATATACAAAGATGAACAGCAGGCAAGGACGCGCGAAGCCAGGTCGCACAGCGTGAGCAGAGGCTGCAGGGAAGCGTGCCGTGTGCGTGTGGGAGGAGCAGGAGCAGTGGCTCTGGAGATGGCAGGTCTGGTGACCATTTTTCTGTGCTGATGTTTTTTCTAACAAGCGTGTGTTACCTTCTTCAATGGCCAGAGAGGACTGTCCCGGAGTATCTGGCAGGCTCGGCCCCTAATCCCCCGCCAGCCACACCCTCAGCGGATTACCTCGGCCATCAGCCTGTCCCGGGCGCTCCTCTCTCGGGCCCACTGGGCCTCTCTCTTCTCCCACATCTCCTTGGCTTCCTCCCTGGGGAAACACAAGACATGGCAGCAGCTCCTTACCCACCGAGGCGGCGGACGGACGGGCGGACGGACGGACGGACAAACAGGGCTCCGAAGCCTCGGGCAGCACAAATCAGCCTCTCCTCACACACGTTTAACAGTAAGGGCCGTGCACAGGCAGTGTCCCTGCAGCAAGACCTCGCAGTAGCCTTCTCAATACGCCATCTCGTTCTAAAGGCTCCTGGCCACGTCCTCGCTGATGCCCATGGAACTGCTGAGCCTGAGCTGGGCCGGGGCCTGGTGCCAATGAGGGGCTTCCTCCAGTCTCCGGCCTCGAGGACCTGCCGCTGGGCGGGGGCCTGGCACCCACATGCTCAAGAGCTGCTGCCGGTTGTTCGTTTCAATCCACTAGGCTCGTTTTTGGCGTGCAACATCTCCTCAGGAGAACAATTTCCTTCCAAATGCGAGTTTCAGATGAGCAGATCCTTACTTTAAATGCTAATGATTTTCCTCCTAACTCAGTGGTCAGCAAACTCATTTGTCAACAGAGCCAAATATCAACACTACAACAATTGAAATTTCTTTGGAGAACCAAATTTCTTAAACTTAAAACTTCTCCTAACGCCACTTCTTCAAAATCGACTCGCCCAGGCCGTGGTGTTTTGTGGAAGAGCCACACTCAAGGGGCCAAAGAGCTGCATGTGGCTCTTGAGCTTCGGTTTGCTGACCACTGTCCTGACCTGAAGGAAACACCCTCACAAGCGAGGGCCTTACCCAGGACAGACCCCCGTGGACCAGGCCGAGCGGGTCCGCCCCCAGCCGCCGCCTCACCTCAGCAGCGTCTGCAGCTCCGCCTCCTGCTCCCGCTCCCGCTGCAGCTGCTGCTCCAGGACCCGCTGCATCCACGCCGCGTCCGCCAGGGCCTGCTCCCGCCGCGCCGAGTGCTCCCGCTGGGTCTCCTCCTCCTCCTCCAGGAGCGCCTGCAGGATGCGCTTGTCCGCCTCCTGGAGGGGAGGAGGGAGGAGGCCTGTGGGCGCGGGTGGAGCCCCTCTCCTGTCTGGCCCGGCACTGGAAGCAGATGCTGCCACACTGTCCACAGCGGGTGGGAGAGGCTGGGAGGGCTGAAGCCGACGCCAGAGGCCCAGGAGCTGTTCTCGGCCTCCAGGGAGAGCCTCTGCCACCACCGGCAGGCCCCCCTTCGGGCACACACTCAGCCTGAGGACACACACTGGCAGCTGTCCCGGTCCTAACAACAGACCACAGACGCACCCGTGCGGAGGCTCACGCAGCCTCACGAGGAGGGAAAACCGGAAACGCCGGCCCCCGGAGGAGGGAGCTGTTATGTCACCCACACGTGGAAGGGTGTGGAGGAGGAGGACTGGAGGCCCGGAGACGGGAAAGCCCTCAGCGGGAAGCCGGAGGGTGCTGCCAGGGACACGGCAGGCGGGTGGGAGCCAGCGCCCGTCCCTCATAGGGAGGCGGCCCATCAGAATCCTCGACAGGGACCCGGGCAACAGGGACCCGGGCGACAGGGACCCGGGGAGACAGGGACCCGGGCGACAGGGACCGGGGGACAGGGACCCGGGGAGACAGGGACCCGGGAGACAGGGACCGGGCGACAGGGACCCGGGAGACAGGGACCCGGGGAGACAGGGACCCGGGGAGACAGGGACCCGGGGAGACAGGGACCCGGGCGACAGGGACCCGGGCGGCTGGGAACCGGGGAGACAGGGACCCGGGGAGACAGGGACCCGGGCGACAGGGACCCGGGGAGACAGGGACCCGGGCGACAGGGACCCGGGGAGACAGGGACCCGGGCGGCTGGGACCCGGGCGGCAGGGACCCGGGGCGGCTGGGACCCGGGCGACAGGGACACAGAACACGCTCCGCCCAAGCACACTGATCAGAGAGCGGGAGCGCTGCCGTCAGGTGGTCAGTGAACAGCGAGGAGCGCAGCTTTTAACCCACCGCCTCCGTGTGCCCGAGTGTAGATACAGCTCCGAGGGCACACGCCAGGCAGCGCCCTGTGGGGCAGGCCGGGCTCTCACTACCTTTACTTCTTACTGAGTCACGGAAACGGCTCTCAGAGGCGAGAGAAACGCCGGCTGTCTCTCCAGACTCACCAGTTCCTCTTGGATCTGCTGTGCTCGTCTGTTGAGCTGCACGTTATATTGATGTCTCAAAAAACGTCTAAAAGAGAACAAAATACAGGTTGCCTTCAGTGTCTTAACAAGAATTAAACGAAGTTAGACAGGTACTAGCCAAAGGGTGCATCCTTCCCGTTTCCAAGCGAGAAAGAAAAAGAGATAGAGATAGAGATAGAGATAGAGAGATATAGAGAGAGAGAGAGAGAGAGAGAGAGAGAGAGGGAGGGAGGGAGGCGGCGGGCGCACCCTCCCCACGCACCCCAGCTCCGCCTTCTGCCGCAGGGCCGCTGTCCGCTCCCGCTCCTCCGCCAGCCGCTCCAGCTCCCACCGCTGCCTCAGCAGGTTCTCCCGCTCCGTCTTCAGTTTGGCGGCCTGTGGTCACATGACAGCACTCCGGGAAGGTCAGGGGACGCAGCTTCCTCCTCTGCGTCCCCAGCAGACTCTGCACTGAGGGCCGGCCGGCCGCCTGGCGATCTAGCCCTCCCACCCGAGCCCTGCTGCAGCTCAGCTCACTCAGCACCCCTCAGAGCAGCCACTCTTATGGGAGCCGTTGGCAGCCCCTGCTCTGAGCTCCACGGGACCCTCTCCCTCTACTGCCCACGCCTCAGGCAGCTCACCACCTGCCACCTCCCCGGACCCGCCAGGAGCCCAGGTCTGGGGCCGCTCACAGCTGTGTCTCCAGCACCAGCCCAGTGTTCGGCACCAGAGTGATTCGTGGGCGCTAAGATCCGGTTCTCCCCCCTTTCAGGCCTGGGGAAGGGGTCTCCCCTCCTCTGGTGAGACGGTCCCACCCCCTCAGGGAAGTGCACACCTTTCTCAAACAGCCTCTCGGACCACAGACCCTCAATTTGTGCCTGGAGAGCCAAAGCCTGCCAGCCAGGGAGCGTGGGCCAGGGCGTCCCACTGAGCCAGGCTCACTGGGTGCCGGGAGCGCCGAGCTCTAAGGCTCAGACAGCGGGCCGAAGCACAGCGGAGAACAGCCATCGCCACACGGCGAACCTTCGAGGATGCGCACACAATCCGACGTAGGAGTGAGAACGCAGATAGCTGTAAACACTCTGCATGTCTGAGAATCCCCCAGGTGACCTCTGTCCAGCAGCCGAGGGCGGCCATGGGTGCCCTCACCTCCTGCTCCTGCACCTTCAGCTCCTCCATCTGCTGCAGCAGCGCCTCCGCCTGCAGCTTGTCCTCCAGCTGCCTCCGCTCCTCCTCTGCTTTCATCCGTCCCAGGGCCTCCCTGCGGGCCGTCTCATATTCATTCTCATACCGCTTGTTCTCTTCCTCCTCCACGGCTTCTTGCTGCATGGGGCCAAACGAATCGGGATCAGTCCCCGGCAGCGTGCAGCCGGCAGCGGGCCGGGGTCCCCCTCCCCACGCGCCCCCACCGGAGAGGCGCCCCTCAGCTGAGTGGCCCTGCGCGCGTGCTCCCGGGCCGCGGACCGACTCCTGTTTCCGAGGGGCGAGGCTGGGGAAGCATGTGGTGCAGTGCTGGGCACCGCAGCGGGGATGGGGGTGGTGAGGCCTCCACAAAACACTCTAAGACACAGAGACCGTCTCCACTGTCGCCCGGGGGACGTTCCGGAGTCCAGACCCCACCTGCTTTCTCTCTTCTTTCTGTGTCTCCCAGGAGGCGATCACGTGCTGCTTGTGAAGGTCCGACTCGACCTGAGGAGAAGAGCAGATGGTCAGCTTCCTCTCGGGTCACCAGCAGACGTTCCCGGAGCCGGGGCCAGCCCGAAACGTGCCCGTGCCTGCCTTTGGTGGGGACGTGGGCGGCCCCGGGGTCTGGTGAGGGAGCACAGGACGCCCCCAACGCAGCCAATTGGAGACCAGCCCGCCGGGTGTGGCTCGGTGTCGATGGAGCACAGGCCCAGGTTGCAGGCTTGACCCCCGAGGGGGGCATGCAGGAGGCAGCTGACCAATGATTCTCTCTCATCATTGATGTTTCTATCTATACGCCCTCTCCCTTTCTCTCTGAAATCAATAAAAAAATATATATAAAGAAAAAAAGAGAAAGAAAGAAAACCAAAGGGCCAGGGTTCTGAACTAATTTCAAGATTGGAACAAAATAACAGAACTTCTCTCCCAGGTCTCTGGAGCCAGCAGGCCAGGCCAGCACCTGCTGGAATGGAAACACCCTCTCGAGGCCACTTGTTTGGTCTGAAGCCCCAGACCAGGCAGCGGGAGCAGGTGAGGGCCTCTGAGAGCCGCCGCTGTGGATGCAGGCGGCACATGCACTGTCTGCGTGGTTAGGCAGAGATTCGGTTTACAGAGTCGTTTGGATCAGAAAATGAATTACAGCCCTCTGTCCAAAAGCGTTATTTGGGAAACTGTTTTTAAAAATTTAAATGTTCTTTCTCAGCTTACAAATATGGACATTTACACCTAAATGTCCTGAATAAGCTTTTCTGAGCAAATGGCTTTGGCAGGCCAGGAAGGCGACAGCGGCGGAGCAGTGACTCCCCTGGGGCGCTAACAGCACATTCCAAAGCCTGAGGCTCCCCTCCGGTGACTGGCAGCTTCCCCGTGTGCTGTGACCAGACATGACACCACACGCACAGCTGCCAGCGAGAGCGGAAGCCATCTCTGCTGGACGGCTGCCCCCTCCGCCTCCAGAGCCCAGATCTGTCCTCTGTCCCCCTGGTCTAGGCCTTCACAGCACTCACCTAGGCCCCAACTGCATCACCTCCTCCCACCCCAGACACTGCTGCCTGAGCTACTGCTCCCCAAATGCAGCTGATCGCACTGCACCCCGCTTACCACCACCCAGGGCTCCCCATGCTTCCAGGGGAAGCACACAAGGCTGCCCAGGTCTGGCCACCTGCCTCACCAGCCTCAGCTCTTGGGGCTCCCCCGCGCCTGCCCCAGCCCAGCACTGGCCTCGCCCTGCTCTCGGCACTCAGGCCTCATTCACACAGTGGCCTCAATCCAGAACCCTCTCTTCCTCTCTGCACCAGCAAGTTAACACCGTGTCCTTCTAGCGCCTCCACCAGCGGCTCCGCTGGGACGCCCGCCTGACCCCCCGAGCGGGCACTGCCGACGCCAGCTCCCACTCCCTGCACTGGAGCGGGCTGCCCAGGGCTCCCCGGGGAGCGGGGGCCACCTCTCGCCTGCACAGGTGACATCACAACAGGTGGGCAACAACGGGTTCAGCCAGCAACTGAACCAGATCTGCTGGCTCCTCCCGGCTGAGTGCTCCCTCCTGCCTCAACCCCACACAGACGCATCTAGAACAAGCCAGACCCGCGGGTCAGCTGCTTAGGCTCCCGTGGTCTCACCTCTCGGAGTTTGGGGTCATTCTTCCTCCAGTGTTCATACAAAAGCCGCTCCGCAATCTGTCAGGGAAACACAGAGGGAAGCCGGTGTGGCTTTCAGACCACACGTTTCCGATAACACGCCCTGGAGGGCGCTGTCACCGCACCGCCTCAGACTGCCTCCGGAGCCGGACACCGAGTGCACCCGTAGGGCACTGATGGGGGTGTCAGACCTGACGTTACGGGAGGGTCCTGGATGCTGCAGGTCCGCTTCACAGCACACACAGCTTACCCCCCAGCCGGCTCACCCTCCCTCAGCTACTCCGGGAGAGAACACAGACAGTCCCAGGCCTCGTGGCCACGGAACTGGAATAAAGACAAAAAACTAAGAGGGGATGATTTAAAGGGCCAGGAGGACAAAGATGACTCACGCAAAACACACGAGTGAAAGCAGCGCGGAGTAAGCCCTTTCCCGGCCATCGCGTCTGTCCCGAGCGCCCAGGGTGACCGCAGGCACTCGCCGAGGCAACGAAAACTCACCAGCTTCCTCTGCTCTTCCCGGGCTGACTTCAGAGTCCTGTGCTGCTCCCGAATTCTCTGCTCCCTCAGGGTCATGCTCAGCCTCAGCTCCTCCAGTTCCCTGGCCAGCAGGTCCTGCTCCTCCAGCAGGAGCTGCTGGAGTCTCTCCCGCCTGGCCACCAGCTGCCTCTGCTGCTCCTCCTTCATCTTCTCGCGCTGGTAGGCGTGCATGCTGGGGGAGGAGGAGCCGTAAGCAGCCGCTGTCACTGCTGCTGGTGAGGAGGCGCTAACAGGGGGGCATGGGAGGGGCCCTCCTGCCAGTTGACAGAGGTCACAGCATACCAGGCCTAACGGCACCCGTGCTTGCAATGAGGAAATGTGATACGCTCACATGTGCACATGGTAACGGTACTGGCCAATATTACTTGAGCAGTTACCACGTACCAGATAAACCATGGTGGTTCATCACATACGTCCTACAGCATTTCAGCCCCACTTCACTGACGGGAAAACTGAGGTTCACTCAAGCAGCAAGACACAGGATTTCTATCTAGGTCTGTCGGACTCCGAAGCCTCTGCTTTTAACTTCCATATTTTTACACATCTATTAATACATACAAAAAAGCCTAAGCAACTGTCTGACCGTTTGGCTGGTAGCTATGATGCACAATGACCTCCAGGGGGCAGACCCTGCAGTGGAGGAGGGAGCCTGATTCTGCGCAGAATCAGCCATGGGTTAGGTTGCTGCTGGACCTGCTCCACCTGCACCGGACCCAGAGGCCAGCCCAAGGGACCCCACCAGTGCATGAATCCGTGCACCGGTCTCTAGTATTTTACAAAAATAGGTGCATGTGTGCATATATTTATACACAAACACTAATGGGAAAAAGTATGGGAGGATATGTAATCAGGCTGGGGACATGGGGTTAAAGGAGACTTCCAGATTCTACATAGATTTCTTTCCCTTTTTAAATTTTTTGTATACATTTCTTATTGATTTCAGAAAGGGAGAGGGAGAGAAAGAAAAACATCAATGATGAGACAGAATCATCAATGAGCTGCCTCCTGCACACCCTCTCCTGGGCATCGAGCCTGTGACCTCCTGGTTCAAAGGTCGATGCTCAACCACTGAGCCACACCAGCCAGGCTCTACATACACCTGTCATTTATTTTCAGTGCAGATATATTGCCTCACTGATTATCTTTTTTCCAATTGGGAAAAATCGCCAGGCAGGCAATCTGTGCTGTCCAGCAGCTCCATGGAGAAAACATGCGACCCGGCCATATTCTCCCAGGTTAAGGCGCCATCCCTGGCCGGCAAGTGGCCGCCTCCCTCGGATCCCATCGCAGTTACCTCCGCTGGTAGGAGGCCTGGGAGCTCCACTCGGCCAGCTTGGCGCTGCAGACGGAGGAGATCCTGAAGTAGCGGCTGTTCTCATCCCACTGCTGCCGCAGCCGGGCCTCCTGCTCTCGGTGCTGCTGCCGGGCTACCTGCTGGTCCAGGAACCTCCAGCTGCACCAGGAGGAGGGCAGCGTGGGCAGTGCCATCTGGGAACAGCAGGGCAGCGGAGTGAGCTTACTGCCAGCCCAGGAGCCCTCTCAGCTTGGCCTCATCCTCAGTGAGGGGTCCTCACCCTTTGGCTGCACACAGGAATCATGAGATGGAGCCCAGGCCCCCTCCAAACCAATTAAACCCAAGTCTCCGTGTGGGCCCGGCCTCAGCAGTGTTAACCATCTGTCCTCGTGGTTTAAATAAGCTGCACTGACCCAGCGCGGTGCAGACATCCCCGGGCACCGCGCACAGGGCGCCAGTCCTGGCAGTGCCGGGCCAGGCACACCGGCACTCTGCATAAAGGAGCTGTAACTTCCGGAACAGCCTCCGTGCCCAGCCCTGGGTACATAGCCTCTTTCATTACTGTCCCCCATCATGTAGCAGGGGAGGAACCTTAAGTTCAGAGAGATCACCAAGCAAGAGAGGACATGGAAGGACTAAATCCTGTGGGTCTGAGACCAGCAGCCCCAGCTTCCTCCGTCCTGGGGTGCCAGGTGCGGGCGCGGCGGGGGCGGGAGCAGGGAGGCCGGGTGCGGGCGCGGCGGGAGCGGGAGCGAGGGTGTCGGGTGCGGGCGCGGGAGCAGGGAGGCCAGGTGCGGGTGCGAGTGCGGCGGGAGCGGGGGTGCCGGGTGAGGGCGCGGCGGGCGCGGGAGCGGGGGTGCCGGGTGCGGGCGCGGGAGCAGGGCGGCCGGGTGCGGGCGCCCCGCGCTCGCGGTCGGATGCCCGCGGGGTTCCCGCCGGCGCGGGGCCGCGCGCTCGGCCCCGGCAGTCCTGCCCCTACGCCGCCCCCGGCCGAGCCCACGCCCCGACTTACGTTTCTCCGCGCCCGCAGTTCCCCAAGGGTCCCGGGTCCGAGCTCCCGCAGGCCCCGACTAACTGGCTGCCAGCGTCCCGGCCGCGCCTCCCCGCCGGCCGTTTCCCCGCTTGTTGCTCGGGCGACGCGCCGGCGACGGGGGCCCGCGAGGGCCAAGCAGCTTCCAGCGCGATCCGGCCGCCAGGGCCGTGTTTTCTCTGGCGCCGCCTGGTGGTGGGCGGGCGGTTCATCGCAAACGGCGCTGGTCCTGGGAACCAGGAAGGAAGAAGGGAGGATGGTGGTTACCCGGAGACGAAGGGGAGGGTGGGGACATCTGAGGTAAAGGAGGGAAGAGAAGGTAAGTTAGTGCTTCTCAGGCCTGATTGCACCTCCCTGATCAGTGGTTCTCCCTGATCAGGGAGATTTTAAAAATGCAGATGCCCCAGCCCTGGCTGGTTTGCTCAGGAGATAGAGCGTCAGCCCACGGACTGAAGGGTCCCGAGTTGGATTCTGTACCTCAGCTGCAGGTTCCATCCTTCCCCTGGTCCGGGCATGTGCAGGTGGCAACCAATCCATGTGTCTCTCTCACATTGATGTTTCTATCTCTCCCTCTCTCTTCCACTCTCTCTTTTTCTTTTTCTTTTTTTTAAATATATTTTATTGATTTTTTACAGAGAGGAAGGGCGAGAGATAAAGAGCCAGAAACGTCGATGAGAGAGAAACATCAACCAGCTGCCTCCTGCACACCCCACACCGGGGATGTGCCCGCAACCAATGCACATGCCCTTGACCGGAATCGAACCTGGGACCCTTCAGCCCGCAGACCGACGCTCCACCACTGAGCCAAACCGGCCCGGCAGTAACTTTTTTTTTTTTTAAATAAATCTTTATTGTTCATATTATTACAAATGTTCCTCATTTTTTCCCCCTCCATTGCTCCCCTCCACCAGGTTCCCAACCCTCCTTCTGCCCTTTCCCCACCCTCCATTGTCCTCATCCATAAGTGCACAGTTTATGTTCAGTCTCTTCCCGCACCCCCCACTCCTCTTTTCCCCGAGAATCATCAGTCCACTCCCCTTCTGTACCTCTGATTCTATTATAGTCAACAGTTAATATTGTTCATCAGGTTTTTTAACTCCTTTGGTTTTTATTTTATTTTTTTAATTAATTAATTAATTTTTTATTGGCTTTCAAAGGGGAGTTTAAGGTCAAAAGGAGTTTCGGGTGTGCCCAGATCCTATTCATCAAAATCTGGGTAAGCTCCTTATTTTTTTGTACAAGATTTAGCATATCGAGACCTGGGTGAGTCAAGGTCCTATATGTTCCTCATTCCAAGCACGTGGATTAAGAAATCAGCACTGATAAGAGGATTCTGCCAGTGCCCTGGGGCTCAGCTGATCAGAATTAAAAGAATGTCCATGTGCCTTCTCAGGCGGCTCTCTACATCTCACCCATTTTTACTAATTAAAATAAAATTTAAACATCAATAATAGGGCTCTAAAATTAAAAACAATTGCAAACAATGCCAATGCAAAAACTAAATTACATACATATTATTTTCAAAACTTGAATGTCAAGAGCAAAACTCTGGCTATTAAATAATAACAACAATGCCAATGCAAAACAACAAAATGAGAAATCAGAACTATGGACATATTAATATTTTTAGTTACTAAATGAGTCTCTTTTGTTGCTGGTGTAGATTTACTCAGAGTCCTTGGACTTGCTGCACAAGACTTTGCAGAAGACTGGAAGCTAACAGATGCTAGCATGAGCAGGAACATGATTAAAGAAGTAGCTTCCACTTCAATCTCTAATTTCTTCAGATGACTCCATGCTGGCACCTCAGTCCCTTGCGTAGCCTTCAGTTTTCTTCTCCCACTTTGCTGTCGTCTGGGCAACTCTCAGTCCTTTTGGGTGAAGGGACACAGGAGTGTCTCTGAGTCCATTGTGATGATGGACATAACACTCTGGTACCCAAATTGGCTGCATTGCTCCTTCTTTCCTTTCATTTTGAACTTAGGGTTTGACCCCACAACGCTCCCGGCCTGGATGCTCTGGGTCTGGATGCTGCTGCTCAGGGCCTGCTATTCTTCCATCTCTCCAGCTGGTCACATTTTAAGAGCCCCATGGGTCCCTCATTGCTCCCATTATCATGCTAATTGTTGACTATTAACTACCCAGTACTGAAAGGGCAGGGCGGGGCGAGGATGAGCTCCCAACTCTGCCCCACAAGGCGGAGTTATCCCTAGCCCTCACCCAACCAATCAGGGTTAGCCGAGGCAGTGACATCACCACCGACCAGAGTAAAACCCCTGGACTGGGCGAAATTCGCTCTCTCTTCCGCCACACTGCCGGCGTGAGTGGGAGGAGCCCATGCTAGCATGGAGAAGGCTCTTTTGTTTATTGCATCCGACTCGGCTCCTTGGTGGTCCTTGGGGATCACGAAGTCTGGGCGTAACAAGTACCTCCTTCCCGCGGCTCTGGATAGTAGATGTCCTTCATATCAGTTTCAATTCCCAAATTGTTGTGGGAGCAGCAGACCAGCTGCCCACCCACACCGCCATCTTGGCTTCTCTCCTTGTTCATGAGATTTTAAAAAATATATATTTTATTGACTTTTTTACAGAGAGGAAATGAGAGGGATAGAGAGTTAGAAACATCGATGAGAGAGAAACATTGCCCAACTGCCTCCTGCACACCCCACCACCAGGGGTGTGCCCACAACCAAGGTACATGCCCCTGACCAGAATCGAACCCGGGAACCTTCAGTCCACACACCGACGCTCTATCCACTGAGCCAAACTGGTTTCGGCTGTTCAAGAGATTTTTTAATTCCCTTGGTTTTCAGATTCACTTGTTGATAGTTACGTATTTGTTGTTCATAATTTTTATCTTTATTTTCTTCCTCTTCCTAAAGAACCCCCTTCAGCAATTCATATAATTCTGGTTTGGCAGTGATGAACTCCTTTAGCTTTTTTTATTTGTGAAGCTCTTTAACTGGCCTTTGATTTTGAGTTATTTTTACATATGTCTCTGTTACGGTAACTTTCTACTGTCTTAGACGGGTTGTAGGTTCACTCTACTAATATTTTTTATGACTCACATGTGTATACATATTATTTATTCCACTTAAAAGGTAATGAAAAATATCCACAAATTCGCTCTCTTTCATTTCCCCATTCTCTCCATTGTTTCTCCCCTTTAACTTCCCCATCCCCCTACCAATGTATCTCTTTTCCTGGACGCATAGTGGTCTCCTGGCAGGTAGCTCATTGGGTTAGAAGGTTGCAGGGCGGATCCCCAGTCAGGGCACACACAAGAATCAACAACAGATGCATCCATAAAAGGAACAACAAATCGATGTTTCTTTGCTTCTCCCTTTCTCTCTCTCTAAAGTTAAATAAATTAGCCGAGACTGGTTTGGCTCAACGGATAGAGCGTCAGCTTGGGGACTGAAGGGTCCTGGGTTCGATTCCAGTCAAGGGCATGTACCTTGGTTGCGAGCATATCCCCAGTAGGGGGTGTGCAAGAGACAGCTGATCGATGACTATCTCTCATCGATGTTTCTAACTATCTCTCTCCCTTCCTCTCTGTACAAAATCAATAAAATATATTAAAAAAAAATAAAGTTAAATAAATTAAAAAATAAATAAACCTTCTTCCAAACGGTGAGTTGCCTGCCCTCCGTTTTGCAAAGGAGATTGTGAGCGGCCAGGCAGTGCTCTTGAGGTCACACTGAGGACCAGGAGAGCAGGGTCTACCCCCAACTGCGAACCCGGGAATCTCCTCCTCCTGCTGCTCCAGGGCGCAGCCCGCAGGTGCAGCTCTTAAAGAGGCCAACGCCGAAACCGGTGTGGCTCAGTGGATAGAGCGTCGGTCTGTGGACTGAAAGGTCCCAGGTTCCATTCGGGTCAAGGGCATGTGTCTTGGTTGCGGGCATATCCCTGGTGGGGGTGTGCAGGAGGCAGCTGGTCGATGTTTTTCTCTCGTTAATGTTTCTAACTCTCCTGCTTCCTCTCTGTAAAAAAATCAATAAAATTTATTTTAAAAAAACAAACAAATAAATAAAAGAGGCCGCCAGGTGCGAACCCACGGGGTCACAGAGAGGTCATGACAGTCCATGTTCAGTGACAGGGGAGGACTGTGGCTCAGGGGCTGAGAGGGAACCCAGGTGGACGCTGCACACACCGCCGGGGCCAGCTGTGAGGGGGGTCTGGGGTCTGGGGTCCTGGCATGGGAGAGAAAAACGGGTGGGGTGACAGGTGGCTGGGTGGGGGTGACACAGGTGGCTCCTCGTTAGCTGACCTGGAGGCCTCGGGCCCCCAATCAGCAGGTGGATCGCCCAGGCACACCTGTCTGCCGGGTCCAGCATTTCAACACCAGCCTCGGGCTGCTCCCGGGAGGGGCTCGGTCCTCCCGGCAGAGGGAGGGGCCGGAGGGGGGAGGCAGAGGCCCGGCCAGGCTGCCCTCAGAGCCGGTGTGGGTTTATAGCAGTAACGGCGAGTGCTCGTAAGTGCAGGTGTCTCGTGGGGGAACTGAGAGGCCGCTCACCAGAACAGCCGTTCTCCCTGGGACGGCGGACGGCGGTTTTGTTCCAGTTCCTCCGGATGCCCAATCGCACGGAGGCCGTGGGTCCCTGTGTCCCGATGGGGAAGCTCTGCCTCCCCATCGCGCTCTGTGCGTCCCGGGTCCCGGGGGCGGCCGGCCCTGGGTGGGGCGGGGGCACCGGAGAGACCCGAACCCCTGTGCCTACCCCTGGGACAGAGTCCTGACGGACATTCCAGGGCGGGGCCTGGCCTCGGTCTTTGTAAAGCAGCTTTCATTTCAGAATGGCGTTTGGATTCACAGGAAAAGTGCCCAGGGGGCACAGAGCCTCCCTCGGCTTCGGCCGTGTCCGCTGTGACTGGCCTCCTGCTCCTCCTCTCACGGGGGGAAGGTCCCGTGTCAGCGGGCTGCGCTCCTTTGCAGGGGAGTCAGGGGGGGATGAGAGGTCCTGGCCTTTGGGGCTTCTAGAATCTGCCACAGTCCTGGCTCCGGGCCCCTCCCCGTCCGCCAAGCAGCAGCCTGGCTCCCGCTGCCGCGCCTCCCGGCCCCCTTCGGGCCCCGCTGGGCAGCTTCTCCACAGTTCAGGTTCAGCTGGGGGTTTCGGGGTGACCTCCCCATCTCCAGGTTTTGGACCTTAACCACATCTGCCAAGTCCCTTTTGCCATGTTTTTGTTCACGGGTTTGGGACTGGACACGGGCATCATCGGTGTCACTATCCAATCCACCTGCCACCGGAGGGAGGGCATGCCTGCGTCACCGTTAACTGTTCCTTATTGTCATTTATTTTCTCTTTCACATTGTTATTGGAAAACCAAGGAGCTGTGCTGGGGTCCCTTTCAGAAAAGCCGCTTCTCACACGCTGTGAGTGGAGGCGGCAGCGGCAGGGACTCCGCCCCGGACGGAAGGTGGTCACGCACGGAGGGAGGGTCGCTGTTGTCCTTCGGTTCAGCTTTTTCCACCCGGAGGCCACGGCTCCCTCCGAACTCTCCGGCCGCGGGCGGCGCTCACCTCCGCCCCCAGCTCCAGGCCGCTGTCCGGACAGACCCGCCCCTGAGCCGCCCCTGGGCAACCCACACTGCCCCCCGTCAGCCCTCTCCGAAACCCCGGGGCTCATCAGCCCTGTCCTCCCCCCAGCTCCTCTCCGCAGAGGAAGCTGGAAACGGAATTCTGTTCTAGAACCTTCGGCTCAGAGCCTCCGGTGGCTCAGCCTCCTGTACCGGAGGGAATGGCCCTGACTCTGCAGGGATTCAGGTTATTTCCAAGGCAGCCTGGTGAGACGAAGGTGCCCGTACGGGTACGGTCTGCAGATAAGGCATGGAGCCGCTCACATCGATGTTCCTCTCTCTCTCTCTCTCTCTCTCTCTCTCTCTCTCTCTCTCTCTCTCATAAGGAACAGAGCCGCTCACACCGATGTCCCTCTCCCCCCCCCCCCCCCTCTCCATTTCCCATGTCTTCCTGGACACGAACACCCCTGGATGGCAGAGCACCTCCACTTCCTAAGCTCCCAAGTTCAAGGTGACTGGGAGACGGTGTCAAAGCAGCTCCCTTCTCTGCTTAACCCCGAGCCCTCCTCAGCCCCCATTTCCCTCCGCACAAAGCCCACTGGATGAGCGAGCCATCGGCGCCTGGTCGGCAGGCCTACCACACTGGCCAGTGTTTCCACCATACTGTCCCCTCTGCCGGAGGCTCCGTCCCCTGCTAGCTCCCCTCCTTCAGGCCTTGGTGTAAACGCCCCTTCCTCCGAGAAGCCCTCCGTGATCTGACCTCAGGACACACTGGTTTTTCTCCACAGGATTCATTGCTGAGCTAAAGCCATGGCTTTTCCCCTTTGTGATTAAGGTGTTACCTATGTGCCTTATCCCCCCTAAAGCACTGGCTTTTAAAAATGAGCATCCGCACCAGTCTTCGCGAGGCCGGTGTGGCTCGGTAAAGCCTGGGTTTGGGTGCTCCGATTCTGTATATGATTCATCCCTGTTACCAAGGCCAGGCCTGCCTGCCGGTGGCTCAGTGGCCAGAGCGCGTCCCCATCGCCAAGGCTGCAGTTCGGTCTCCAGTCAGGAACCAGCCAGTGGAACAGCACCCCTCTCTCAGGAAGTGGAGTAAAAGGGAAGGAATGACGCGGAGTCTGCGAGCCCCACGGCCTCGCCAAGTCTCAGGAAGTGACCGTGGACCCGAACGGAATAAAGAAAGCCATCTTTCCACTCTTAGTGTTTTTAAAAACATTTTTATTGGTTTCAGAGGGGAAGGGAGAGGGAGAGAGGGATAGAAGCATCAGTGATGAGAGAGAATCATTGATCGGCTGCCTCCTGCACGCCCCACACTGGGACTGCGCCCACAGCCTGGGCCTGGGCCCTGACCTCCTGGTTCATAGGCCGACGCTCACCCCCTGAGCCAGGGCAGCCGGGCCCTGTGGGCTTTGTGTCCCGGATGTGCTCAGGGGAGCTGGCTGTGGCCCAGGCAGGCGGCTGGGTCTCAGAGCGCCCCTGGCCGCCCTGGGCACACGGTGGAGGGAGTGTCTCCCTCGTCTCACTCTGCCCTGCTTCCGTGCCCAACACTGCTTCACCCGGAGACTGAGAAAGCCCCAAGTCCGAGGCAGTGGGCCGCTCCAGCTTCCGGGGCCTGCAGCAGCCTTGGGGGGAGAAGCCGGTGGCCTGGAGAGAAACCAGCGGCCTGGAGAGAAGCCGGCGGCCTGGGGAGAAGCTGGCGGCCTGGGGAGAAGCCCGGCCGCCTGGGGAGAAGCCAGCGGCCTGGGGAGAAGCTGGCGGCCTGGGGAGAAGCCGGCGGCCTGGGGAGGAGAAGCCAGCGGCCTGGGGAGAAGCTGGCGGCCTGGGGAGAAGCCGGCGGCCTGGGGAGGAGAAGCCAGCGGCCTGGGGAGGAGCCGGCGGCCTGGGGAGAAGCCCGGCCGCCTGGGGAGGAGCCGGCGGCCTGGGGAGGAGCCGGCGGCCTGGGGAGGAGCCGGCGGCCTGGGGAGGAGCCGGCGGCCTGGGGAGGACCGGTGGCCTGGGGAGGACCAGCGGCTGGCAGGCGCTGCCCCCCAGAGGGGTGGGCTCGCAGCGCCCACTGGGGCCTGCCCTCCGCTGACGGCCTGGCCTCGGGGAGAGGGCGGCGTTGGAACCAGTCCCCCCGCTGCCGGCAGAAATGACTCAGGAACCGACTCACAACCACCACACCGACCCCGAGGGCTGCTGCCCGCCCGCCCGCCCGCCACGGCCTGGCTCACAGCCCCGAGCCCGCAGCGGGGCATCACCGTCCTCCCCGCAGAGGAGCCCAGGCCGGGGGCGCCCCCAGGGCAGTCCTCGTCCCGGAGCCTCTCAGGGACCCGGCTCGGAAAAGGGTCTTTGCGGGTGTGGAGGAGCAAGGAGGCTGATGGGAGGCTGTCCTGTCCCAGGGGCCACAATGGGACTCACACTCACACACACACACACACAATCACACACACACATACACAATCACACACACACACAATCACACACACACAATCACACTCACACACACACACAGACACAATCACACACACTCACACACACACATACACAATCATACACTCACAGACACACAGACACATACACAATCACACACACACATACACACTCACACACACTCACACACACACACAATCACACACACACACACATACACAATCACACACACACACAATCACACACACACACAATCACACTCACACACACACACACAGACACAATCACACACACACACACAATCACACACACACAATCACACTCACACACACACACAGACACAATCACACACACTCACACACACACATACACAATCATACACTCACAGACACATACACAATCACACACACACATACACACTCACACACACACACACACACAATCACACACACACATACACAATCACACACACACACACACACACACACACACACACACACACGGAGGCCCGTGCGGACGGTGCAGAGACTGAGTGACCGGCCAGGCGCCGGAGCACCTGCAGCCGCAGCAGAGGAGCCGCGGGGTTTCCCCGGAGCTTCCCGGCGGGCGCGGCCCCGCGGGCACCTGGGTCCGCCCCTGTGAGGCCGACCGGACGGCTGGCCGGCCGCCTCCAGGGCGGGGACACCGTCCGCCGTGTCCACCGTCAGCCGAGGCCCGGGTCCCCGGCCGGAGCGCCCGCGGGCAGCCGGCGGTGGAGGCACACAGTCCGCTCCGGAATGCCCTGCTGTGGCCCGCCGCCCCGAGCCGCCGCCCCGAGCCCCCCGCCCCGTGCCCCCGCCGCCCCGAGCCCCCCGCCCCCTGCCCCCCGCCGCCCCGAGCCCCCCGCCCCCTGCCCCGCCGCCCGAGCCCCCGCCCTGCCCCCGCCGCCCCGAGCCCCCCGCCCCCTGCCCCCGCCGCCCGAGCCCCCCGCCCCCTGCCCCCGCCGCCCCGAGCCCCCCGCCCCGAGCCCCCCGCCCCGTGCCCCCGCCGCCCCGAGCCCCCCGCCCCCTGCCCCCCGCCGCCCCGAGCCCCCCGCCCCCTGCCCCCCGCCGCCCCGAGCCCCCCGCCCCGTGCCCCCCGCCGCCCCGTGCCCCCGCCGCCCGGAGCTGCCGCCCCGAGCCCCCCGCCCCGTGCCCCCGCCGCCCGTGCCTCCCGCCGCCCCGAGCCCCCCGCCCCGTGCCCCCCCCCGCCCCGTGCCCCCCCGCCCGGAGCCCACCGCCGCCCCGTGCCCACCGCCCCGAGCCCCCCACCCGTGCCCCGCCGCCCCGAGCCCCCCGCCCCGTGCCCCGCCGCCCCGAGCCCCCCGCCCCCTGCCCCCCGCCCCGTGCCCCCGCCGCCCGGAGCCCACCGCCCCGTGCCCACCGCCCCGAGCCCCCCACCCCGTGCCCCCCGCCGCCCGGAGCCCACCGCCGCCCCGTGCCCCCGCCGCCCCCGTGCCCCCCGCCGCCCCGTGCCCCCCGCCGCCCCGAGCCCCCGCCGCCCCGTGCCCCCCGCCCCGTGCCCCCCGCCGCCCGGAGCCCCCCGCCGCCGCCCCGTGCCCCCCGCCGCCCGGAGCCCCCCGCCGCCCGTGCCCCCCGCCCCCTGCCCCCCGCCGCCCGGAGCCCCCCCCGCCGCCGTGCCCCCGCCGCCCGGAGCCCCCCGCCGCCCCGAGCCCCCGTCCCGCCCCCCCCGCCCCGTGCCCCCCGCCCCTTGCCCCCCGCCCCCGAGCCCCCCGCCCCGTGCCCCCCCCGCCCGTGCCCCCCCCGCCCCGTGCCACCCCGCCCCTTGCCCCCCCCGCCCTGACCCCACCCACCGTGCCCCCCACCCCGCCGAGCCCCCCTGCCCCGTGCCCCCGCCCCGAGCCCCCGCCCCCGCCCCGAGCCCCCCCGCCCCGAGCCCCCCGCCCGCCCCGTGCCCCCCGCCCCGTGCCCCCCCCGCCCGGAGCCCCCCGCCCCGTGCCCCCCCCGCCGGAGCCCCCTGCCCCGTGCCCACCGCCCCGAGCCCCCGCCGCCCCGAGCCCCCCGCCCCGAGCCCCCGCCGCCCGTGCCCCCGCCGCCCCGTGCCCCCCGCCGCCCCGTGCCCCCCGCCCCGAGCCCCCCGCCGCCCCGTGCCCCCCGCCGCCCCGTGCCCCCCGCCGCCCCGTGCCCCCCGCCGCCCCGTGCCCCCCGCCCCGAGCCCCCCGCCGCCCCGAGCCCCCCGCCCCGTGCCCCCCGCCGCCCCGTGCCCCCCGCCCCGTGCCCCCCGCCCCGTGCCCCCCGCCGCCGGAGCCCACCGCCGCCCCGTGCCCCCGCCGCCCCGTTGCCCCCGCCCCGTGCCCACCGCCCCGTGCCCCCGCCCCGTGCCCCCCGCCTCACCGTGCCCCCCGCCGCCCCGAGCCCCCGCCGCCCCGTGCCCCCCGCCGCCCCGTGCCCCCTGCCCCGTGCCCCCCGCCGCCCCGTGCCCGCGGGGGTCAGTGCCCGTGGGGGGCTGTGGGCCGCCGCCCCGTGCCCGCGGGGGTCAGTGCCCGTGGGGGGCTGTGGGCCGCCGCCCCGTGCCCGCGGGGGGTCAGTGCCGGTGGGGGGCCGTGGGCCGCCGCCCCGTGCTCGCGGGGGTCAGTGCCCGGGTCAGGCGGCCTCTGCCGGTGCAGGCACTGCGGGAGAGGCTGTGGAACCAGGGCCTGTGACTCAGCTCGTGAAGAAGCTGTGAAGGGGATGGAGGCGGGTCAGGGAGATGACGCAATCTGGTGGGCCAACGCCTCCCGTGAGTCAGCTCCACCAGAATTCGCCCGACTGGCCAGGCTGGTCCCCACGGCTTCCGGGCCGAACCCGGTGGGGCGAGCTGCCCGCCCAGCAGCCAAAGGGAGGCGGCCGCTGGGCCGGGCAGGGTCCCCACATTTTACTTCTCCTGTCCTCTTCGGTCCGGAGTAAACACTCAATAGATGTCAGTTGAGCCCTAGCCAGTTTGGCTCAGTGGATAGAGCGTCAGCCTGCAGACTGAAGGATCTCAGGTTCAATTCCAGTCAAGGCCACATGCCTGGGTTACGGGTTCAATCCCCAGGGTGGGGCGTGCAGGAAGCAGCTGATCAATGATTCTCTCTCATCATAAATGTTTCTATCTCTCTCCCCCTCTCCCTTCCTCTCTGAAATCAATAAAAATATATTAAAAAAGATACTAGTTGGATGTGTGAATGTCTGCCTCACTGCAGTAGATAAAGGTAGGACCTGATGGCCCCTAGCTAAAGCCAGCTTGCCAAAGGTTGTGTCTCCCCTTCCCTTCTCTTCCTTCCCCTTCCCTTTTCTATTTTCCCTCCTCTTCCCTCTCTTCCCTCCCTTCCCTTGCCTTCCTTTCTACTCTTGAACAACTGGAAAATTCAGCCCTGGCCCATGTGTCTAGTGGTGAGAGCATCGCCTGCACATTGAAGGGTCAGGTTGGCTGCCTGGTCAAGGGCACATGCTCGGGTTGCAGGTTCCACACGTCAGCAAGCAGCCAGCCAATGTTTCTCACATTGATGTCCCCCCCTTCTATTTCCCTCCCTCCCTTCCACTCTCTCTAAAAATAATGCAAAAAATATCCTGGACGAGGATTAACAACAAAAAAAAGCATTATGGGGGTCCCAGAAGAAGAGAGAGAGCAAGATATCGAAAACATACTGAAAGAAATAGTGACAGAAAACTTCCCCCACTTGGTGAAGGAATTAGACTTACAAGTCCAGGAAGCTCACAGAACTCCAAACAAAAGGAATCCAAAGAGGGCCACACCAAGACATATCATAATTAAAATCCCAAGAGCAAAAGACAGAGAGAGAATATTAAAAGCAGCAAGAGCAAAGCAGGTAGTTACCTATAAAGGAGCACCTATATGATTGTCAGCTGATTTCTCAACAGAAACCATGCAGACCAGAAGGGAATGGCAAGAAATATTTAAGGTGATGAATAGCAACAACCTACAGCCAAAGATAATCTACCCAGCAAAGCTATCACTCAGAATCGAAGGCCAGATAAAGAGCTTCACTAATAAAAAAAAAAAAAGCTAAAGGAGTTCATCACCACCAAACCAGAATTATATGAATTGCTGAAGGGGGTTCTTTAGGAAGAGGAAGAAAATAAAGATAAAAATTATGAACAACAAATATGTAACTATCAACGAGTGAATCTAAAAACCAAGGGAATTTAAAAAAAAATCTGATGAACAATATTAACTGGTGAATATGATAGAATCAGAGGTATGGAAGGGGAGTGGACTGATGATTCTCAGGGAAAAGGGGAGTGGGGGTGTGGGAAGAGACTGAACATAAACTGTGCACCTACGGATGAGGACAGTGGGGGGTGGGGAAAGAGCAGAGGGAGGGGTGGGAACCTGGTGGAGGGGAGCAATGGAGGGGGAAAAAATGAGGAACATTTGTAATAATATGAACAATAAAGATTTATTAAAAAAAAAAACCCAAAAAACAAACAAACAAAAACAAAGTTTCAACCCCAAACCCCCTAGAGGGGCCCCAGCAAGGTAAGCACCAGCAGTGGGAGGTGGTGGGGGAGATACATGCTGGCCCACAGAGGGAGTCAGAGCCCAAATGGTATCCCAATGGGGGCGGAGCACCGTGCAGGGGACCTAGGCTGAGTGTCAGGCTCGCGGAGTGAGGACGGCACCTCAGGGGCAGGCAGCCCGGGTGGGGCAGAGCCCGAGTGGGTGTGAGGGCGTCTTGTTGGATGACAAACGGGGGTGGGGGGAGGTTAATCATGAATGAATGAGCAGATTAATCAGTGGGAATGCCAGGCTCCCCATGGCCAGGCCAGCGGAGGGGGTTATTGTTATGGAAAGGGAGAAAGGCTAGCATGAACCCTGTGCTTGGACTGGAGTTGGGTCTGTGGGGTAAACTTGGTTTCCGTGCAGGTAGGTGACTATGGAAACAGATTCCACATGGAGGTGTAAGTGTGCACTGTGTGTGCACACACACTTGTGATTCTGCCCACTGAGAGGGTCTAGGCAGTGACCCCAATGGCAAGAAGCACATAAGATACACATTGTGTCAGCAACTTAGGCCTGAATGGTTCAGGAAGAAAAAGTTCTTTGAATTGTCCTCATAATTTCTCTGTAAATTGTATCAAAAGAAAAGGAAATAAATGCTTTGTGTGGCTTACTTAGTATTGTTTCTTCTTTTTTTTTTTTAAATTTGAATTAATTGTCAACATCTAAAAATCATGCGACTTTACCCTCAAATCTAGGTTTCTTCTGTGTCCCGAGAAATCTGAAATGCTCACAACTCTGAGTCAGGAATGGCCAAGTGAACAGCTACGGTGCCCTGTATTTATTTGTGTTTGTTTTTTCCTGTTTTTATTTATTTCAAAGAGAGGAAGGGAGAAGGAGAGAGAGAAACATCAATGATAACAGAGAATCATTGATTGGCTGCCTCCTGCAAGCCCCCCGATGGTCCGAAACCTGGCGTGTGCCCAGACTGGGAATTGAACTGTGACCTCCTAGTTCATGCGTTGGTGCTCAACCACTGAGCCACACCGGCCAGGCCACGGTGCCCTTCAGATATGCCATGTGATCCCGAGTACTCCGCGATTCCCACCACTCCTCACGGTGTAACCCCAGCTCACAGCATCCATTCATTCTACCAGCTTGACCCCTGGTCCCAGTTCAATCCCTGTCCTAAACCATGGGAAAGCCATAATGGACACATTTCAAAGGCACTTCATTAACCCAGAGCAATGACCTATCTCAGAATATCTAATTATGCTCTGTGACGCGGCAATTCTTCTAGGCCTGAGTTTCTTCATCCCCTGTGTGGTGGGGACGGGTGTTGAGCAATCGGGGTGTTGCCTGGTGCAGGAGGCCTGTATGGGCCGGGATCCTGGGGCTGATGGGGTGTCTGAAAGGCGGGGCGTCCGCCCCGGTCGGGTGGGGGAGGCTGAGATGGTATCGCAGGTGCCTGAGGGGGCGAGCGGGTGTGGTGGGAACGAGCTGGTGATGACCTGGCCTGTCGGTGGGAAGCTGCTTGATGAGGCGCGTCAGTCAGCACTGGGTTTGAGCAGGAGGAGGTGACAGCGTTGTCTCCCCAGTCCTCCCCTCCTCACTGGACTGGCTCAGTCCTCGATTTGGAAAACTTCTCTCATCTGCCTCTTGAAAGATTGCATTGAAAATCTATAATAATAAAAGGGTAATATGCTAATTAGACCGGATGTCCTTCCTGATGACCTTCCAGACAGAAGCCCGGGTCCCAGGTGCCAGAGGGAAGCTGGGGCAGCACCCAGGGGAAGGCAGGCCTATTTCTGCACGAATTTTGTGCACCGAGCCTCTAGTATCTAATAAGGTTTGGCCGTGAGTTTTCCAACATTTCTCGTCGCCCCCAGAATAAATCCAAGCCTTACCCCCTGCTGAGTCCAGCACACCCAGCCCCTGCTCCACAGGCTGGCTCAACTGACGTCTCCCCCCTGGGCCCCTGGCTGCGAGCACCACCAAGCCCTTCTCGACCTTAAGTTCTGCACAGGCTCCAGCCACTGGCTGCCTCCCACTCAGGTCTCAGTGAAATGCAGTCACCTCCTCAAAGGCTCTTTCTGCCCCAAACCCCACATCCTGTCTCAGCCGTACCCTGCTCATCCACTGTCACTTCACTGTCTACTTCTTCATTTACACTGGTCGGTGTCCGCCATTGTCTCCCCACCTAGACAGGCAGCTCCATGTGAGCGGGGATGCTGCGTCCCCGCTGAGGTGGTGGCTGTTGACCCGGGAGCCATGCGAAGCTCTTCGCAGCCAGGTGCCCGGTGGATTGCTGGAGGGGGTGGGCGTGGGGTTTAGGGCTGGATTACTGGAGGGGATGGGCATGGGGTTAGGACACAAGCCCCTGGGTGGGTGTGGCTGAGTGCTTGGTGCTCCTTGCATCCTGGGAGGTTGGTGTCAGGGTAGGTTTGGGGACACCGGTGCCTGCCGGTGGTGTTGTGCTGGATCACGCACTGGGCTGTGGAGGTCAGATGGACCCAGAGTCAGGACTCAGGGGTCGTGGTTGGGCACGGCTCTGTGGCCTGGGACCGGAGCCGGGAGGTGGGGGGTGGGGGGGGATCCTTTTCGGAGAAGCTCCGTTTCCCCGCGGGTTGTAGCTAATATAAAGTGTCCAGACATCCCGATTTTTAACAATTTGGGACTTTTTTAAAACGCCGCGGGACGCGGGACAAATTGTTTAAAAATCGGGAGTGTCACGCCCAAAGCGGGACGCCTGGTCACCTTAAAAAAGGATGTGACCCCATGAGCCCTGCAGGCCCTCGGCTGTAGGACAGGCTGTGCGGGACCCCAGGGTGCGGCTGGGTCGGCGGTAGCTTGGGTGCTGTGGGCGGAGAGTGATCCAGCCGCGGGGACCCAGCCCCGGGGGCGGCGGGGACACGCCTGGAGGAGCACAAGCTCACCTGGCGTACCTGGCCCCACCGGTTCGCGCGCTTCCGCGCGGGGGCTGGCCGGTCCCGCCCCCCGGCCAATGGGGGCGCGGAGGCCCGCTGAGGCGGGCGCCCATTGGGCAGGCGGGAGCGGCGGCCGGCGCGGATTGGGCGCGGGCGGCCGGGGCGGGGCGGCGCGGCGGGCACCTTAGTCCCCGGCCGGCGGGCGGCGCTCGGCGCTCGGCTCCGCGGGCTGCGCGGCGGGCGGAAGTGGCGACGCTGGCGTCCCAGGAGGCGGCGGCGGGCGGCAGTGACGGCCCCGGCGCCGGCGGCAGTGACGGCCCCGGCGCGGACGGCGGCGGCCGGGGGGGCGGCGTGGACGCCCGCGGCGCCGGCTGGGGCATCACCGCCGGCCTCGACCCCGAAATGGCGCTGCTGGCCGAGCACCTGCTGAAGCCGCTGCCCGCGGACAAGCAGATCGAGACCGGGCCCTTCCTGGAGGCGGTGTCCCACCTGCCGCCCTTCTTCGGTGAGTCCTCCTCCTCCGAGGATCCCCACCGCCCTGCCGGGTCCTGATCCCGGGCCAGGACCCCTTTCTCCACGCGCCCCATGCGCCCTGTCCGGCCGCTCACCTTCTCTCCCTCATGCCGCACCCTCCCCGCTCTCCCCGGGGGTCCCCAACCCTCCATCTCCCCCCCACACCCCTGTCTCTCCCGGACACCTCACAGTCCGCCGTACCCACCGGGGGACCACATGCTCCACTCCCCACTTCCCCGAACACCCTTCTCTCCTCCAGACCCGGATTCCGCAGCCCTCCATCTCCCGGAAGCCTCCCACCGCTTCTCCCTCCCATTCCTCTACCCCCACCCCGTCATTCCCTCCCTTTTCCTTAACTTCTCCCAGCCTCTCCCGCGGGGACCTGTGAACCCTCATCCCTCAGCTTGCTCCATTCCAGACCAAAGACCCCCACCCCTCTTCCCCTTCTCCTCTCCCCTCTCCCCCTTCCTCCCCCTACACACACACACACACACACACACACACACACACACACTCCAAGGCAGGAGGCTGGCTGGGCAGGGTGAGGAGGGGCATTTTGAAAACGAGTCACAAAACTGGAAGCCCCCTTTCCAGGGGAACCGCCTGAAGTTTTTTCTCATTCAGAACAGAGGTCGGGACTGGGGGTGAGGGCTGCCTTGTGGGGTGATGTCAGACACTGGGTGCTCGGTGGGCTGTAAGAGAGACCCCTCCCCCAGCTGTCCACCCAGGAAGGTCTCAGCGCTGGGAGGCAGTCCCTAAGCCAGGGCCAGGCTCCTTCCTCCTCCCGCAGCCCAGCCCAGGCCTGGATGGAAAATGGGAAACAGAAGACAGTGCCCTTTGCGGTCAGGTCCTGGCACAGGGTGTAACCCGAGCCCGGCTTTCTTCTCTCCCTCCGGACCTGCCCTGGGCCCTGACCTGGGAGGTCACTTGGTGGCCTGGGAGGACACCAGTGCCCAGGGCAGAGTCCACTGAACCCGACAACCGACAGAGCCTTAGCACTGAGACTGCGGAGATTTGGCTCTGGGTGGGGACCAGGGCTCACTGGGGGCAGCAGTTCCCACAGTGGCGTGAGCTCTGGGGTGGTTGTGGTTGCCTGGAGTTGTGTCCTTCACCTCCGGGGCCTCAGTGTCCCCATCTGTGAAATGGGGGTGCTGACCTCCAGGGGGAGTGGCAGTAGATGAAATGGTACATGTAAGGTGTGTGGCCTTGGTGCCAAGGAGATCTTAGCTGGGTGGGTGGGGTGTTATTATTTAAGTCCCTGGATCCAGTTTATATAGTAAGGAGGTGATCAATCAATGTTTGAACCAGGCTAATGGCCCGGTTTGTGTGGCCCCCAGACCCGTGTCCATCGCTGCCTCCCCCGTGTCAGGACCGTGCCTGGCACATGGCAGGTGCTCCGCTGGAGCTCGCTCTCTTCCTGTCAGCACCCGCGGCTTCCGGAGCCCCGCGTCTCCTGGCCGAGGTTCAGGAGATGACTTAGTTCTTGGGACGACCCCCACCTGGCTCTGTGGCCATTCGCAGGCAGCAGCCGCCTGGACAGGACCCAGCACCCGCTGAAGCTCATGGTTCCCACCTGCTCCGGCCCCCGTGGTGGCCGTGCCGGGGAGCCCCTGAGGCCGCTCCCCCCTTCCCTCTGCGAGGCCGCCCCTCAGTCTGCGCGGGGGTCCCCGCCGTGGGTGCGATTTCCCGGCTGGTTCCAGAGGGAAGGGGCGGGTGGTGGCAGTCTGAGCCAGCAGGGAGCTGCTGCCAGGCCTGAAGAGCACCCCCCACCCCCCAGTCTCAAAGGACCCTTGTCTTGGCTGCGAGTCACGTGCCGTGCATCCCGTCTGTGGACAGAGCGCCATTTACACAGACGCCGGGGGCCGGCCTCGGAGAATGCTCAGCATCCAAAGAGTGCCGGTCCGCTGTGAGCCCTCCCTCTTCTGGGGAGGACTTCTCCTGAGGTTCAAGTTGGAGAGGTGCTCCCACGGCGGCCTTTCTCTAGGCTCCGGGGTCGAGGCAGACCGCGGTCGGTTCTGACTCAGGGGCTTTGTCTGGACCGTGGCAGCGTCTGGTCCCCAGGCAGTCTGGGTGGTGGGTGTCTCCGGACGGAGGTGGTCTGGGGGATGGACGCCAGAAGGCAGGAAGGCAGAAGGCTGTGGCCGCTCCCTCCCAGCCGGGGTGTCTGTGTGCGGCGCTGCTGATCGGGGCTGTGATGTGGCTCCTGGCTTTGTAAGGTGTCAGCTGGGGCCCTGACCTCGGCTACTCAATGCCGGTAGTACCTCTACCTGAGTCGTGACAACCAGAAATACCTGTGAGGAGCCAGAACCGCCCCTGGGTGAGAGCCATTGCTCTCGATATCGATCTAGCTTTGGGCTGAAAGCTGTGTTTCTAAAAAGTACCTAATTTTGCAAGGGAGATCTGTTTCTCGAAGGAAAACTGAGCCAGCAAAAATGGTCAGCGGGACGCGCCCTGTCTTTTATTGAGCACCTGCTATGTGCTCAGCATTCCGGGCGGAGCGGTTCCCTCAGTCCTCGTGCGGCCCTGTGAGGAGGGCTTTTTAAGGAGAGAATCTCTGCCGACATTTCAGAGTGTTTGGTTTCCCCCCAGTCCCATTGTTTGTCGATCTCCAGGGGAGAATGCACCAGCTGCTTCTCCACTAACACTGCAGCGTGGCCATCTTTCCAGTCATTCATCTTTTTCATGGCGGCCGAGCGTTCCCTCCTCTGACTGTGGCCACAGTTCATTCCACCAGCCCCCTGCTGTTGGAATCATTTCTGATTTTCAGAAGTGAAGTCCCCAGAGCAGCCATATTTCTTAAGCTCCGTGGGTGCAGCCGGTGATGGGGCTGGTGGGCGGATGCCGGTCCTCTGGGCACAGGTCAGAGTGACTTAGAGCGTCTCAGGCCAGCCCTTCCTCCTTATCTCCAGGCTGAATCGCTCCCGCCAGTTTGTCCATCTTTCTCCTCCTTGACCCCGTAATTGAATCTCATCGCGGACGATCAGCTTGCACCTGACTTCCGTGAGGCTCCTCTTTTAGGTCAGTTTTCCAGCTGTTCCAGGGCACTGCCCATTGGCGGGCGGAGGAAGGGGAGAGAGGAAGTGAGAGACTTAGATGCCATTTAGTCTTGCTACCCTCTGGCTAGAAGCCTCAATGGCTCCCTATTGCCCCTACTTGAAACCTGTTGCAGCCATTCCCCACCAATGGTCAAGGCCATCCGTTGATGGAGCCTGGCGCACCGCATCTCCAGCCCGCCGCCTGCGTTTGCCTGGCTGGGTCCCCTCATCCTCAGCCCTCAGCTGGGGCCCTCCCCCAGGGAGTCCTCCCGAAGCCCAGCCTCCCAGGCGCTGACACGTGCAGAGAGTTGGAGCTATTTCAGTGCCTGGTTTCCGAGCAAAGGCCTTTCGTTCCACTGCCGTTTTTTCCTGGGTTCTTCCTAAAAGTGTTTTGCTTTTCCCTTTCTAAATGCTAATACATGACCAAATTATAATACATCATCCATAGCCTAGACCTACGGCAGACATTATTAATCAATCACAGTACAGTTTTCCCCTTCAAGTCCAGATACAGATTTCTTACTTTTTTTTTTTTTTTTTTTTTTTAATATATTTTTATTGATTTCAGAGAGGAAGGGAGAGGGAGAGAGAGATAGAAACATCAATGATGAAAGAGAATTAATGATCGGCTTCCTCCTGCACGCCCCCCCCCCCCCCCCCCGCCCATGACCTGGGCGTGTGCCCTGACCAGGAATCAAACCGTGACCTGGTTCATAGGCCATTAGAGTTGATGCATGCGAGGACACCTGTTAGCTCCCACTGTTCAGGGAGAAACCGGAGATGCAGGAGCTGAAGGTGATGTGTTTGACCTCTCAGTTTTTGAGATCGGAATTGCAGGAGCGTTTTTCCTTCATTCAGGCCTCTGGGCTTAATTAAATGGATTCCCATTGAATTGGTCAGTCCAGGTATCTGGCAACCAATTAGTCCTAGAATAATCCCCAAAAGAATGGTTTTCCATCCCTTTGGTTCAGTGCTTGCTTTGTTTAGGGTAGGGTTGTCGAACTCAATCAGAGAAGGGGCCAAAAATCTAAAATCCAGCCTAAATCGTGAGCCGAATGGTTTACTGAACAGTCATAAACTGTCATTGTGATGGAAACGCAGCGGAGTGCAGTGATGACAGCGTGGTGCGGGCCACATTGCAAGGCCTGGCGGGACGGATTTGGCCCGCGGGCCTTGTGTTTGACACATGTGGTTTAGGGGGACCAATGGCAGCCCAAAAGCACACCATCATCTTACCTTACAGTCAAGAAACAGAGGCCAGAGAGGTTAGGGGACTTGCCCAGGGTCACACAGCTGTGAGTGACCGCAGAGGCAGACCAGACCCCCGGCCTCTGGACTCCTGTGAGTGCTGTGCCCTGTGCCTGCCTGCTGCCCTGGCTTCCGTCTGGCAGAGGAGGAGACCCCGTGGAGCCAGCCAGCTTGGTGACTGAACACTTGTCACCACTATGACTTGTCCAACATGCTGGGAGCACAGACCAGACATGCAGGTTTCCTGAGGCGTGTGCTTCATAATTGGCCTGGGAGCTGGCCCCTCTCCTGCTGATTGGAATTCCGATGGCAGTACCTGGGTGTGGAGTCATCAGTGCGTGGGCTGAACAAACCACATTTCCTTTAATTGGCACGTTGCGTTAGCCCCTGGGAACCACCCAGCCGCACCCCTTGTCTGTGGGTAAGAAGTTCCCCCTGCCTGCCCTGGCCGGTTTGGCTAATGGATAGAGCGCCGCCCCATGGCCTGAAGGGTCCTAGGTTCGATTCCAGTCAAGTACATACCTCGGTTGCAGGCTCCATCCCAACTCTGGTCAGGGTGCGTGCGGGCCGCAACCAATGGATGTGTCTCTCTCCCATCGATGCTTCTCTCTCTCTGCCTCTCCTCCTCCCTTCTACTCCCTCTGAAATAATCAATGGGAACATATCCCTGGGTGAGGATTAACAAAAGAAAAGGAAGACATTCCCAAGCTCCATTTTAACAAGCACCTTCCAGTGACATCTGTGCCATGCTTTGTTTTTAAATTTATACAAATGTCTGCTCATTGTATATAGAATATCCTGGGGAAGAGAAACCAGAGGACATTAGCCCTCTCTCTAGAGCAGGCCAGTCGTCATTTCGGTTGGTGTTTGTTGAGAGCTGGAGGCTGGGAGCGGGGACGGACCGCCGGGAGCGGGGACAGACGGCCGGGAGCGGGGACAGACGGCCGGGAGCGGGGACGGACGGCCGGGAGCGGGGACGGACGGCCGGGAGCGGGGACGGACGGCCGGGAGCGGGGACGGACGGCCGTGAGCGGGGACGGACGGCCGTGAGCGGGGACGGACGGCCGGGAGCGGGGACGGACGGCCGGGAGGGGGGACGGACGGCCGGGAGAGGGGACAAACGGCTGGGAGCGGGGACAGACGGCCGGGAGCGCGGACAGACGGCCGGGAGCGGGGACGGCCGGCCGGGAGCGGGGACAGACGGCCGGGAGCGGGGACAGACCCCCGGGAGCGGGGACAGACCCCCGGGAGCGGGGACAGACCCCCGGGAGCGGGGACGGACGGCCGGGAGCGGGGACGGACCCCCGGGAGCGGGGACAGACGGCCGGGAGCGGGGACAGACGGCCGGGAGCGGGGACAGACGGCCGGGAGCGGGGACGGACGGCCGGGAGCGGGGACAGACGGCCGGGAGCGGGGACAGACCGCCGGGAGCGGGGACAGACCGCCGGGAGCGGGGACAGACGGCCGGGAGCGGGGACAGACGGCCGGGAGCGGGGACAGACCACTCCTGGGATGGAGGCTGTGGGAGAACAGTGGAGTCGTGCTGGGTGAAGACGCCAAGCGCGCTTTGGTGATGCTGGAGCTGGCAGCTTGCTGCCATCAGCCGGAGGTGCACTTGGCAGTGAGTGAGGTTCGCTGGCCGCTGGGAGCACCTGCTGTGTGCCCAATGCCACGTGGTGCTCCACGCTCAGACTGAGCGGCAGCAGAGGAGACGGCTGCAGCGGCCCCGGTGCTCGCCTGGCCGGCCCCCCGTGCTCTCCTGGCCGGCCCCCTGTGCCTGCCTGGCCGGCCCCCTGTGCTCGCCTGGCCGGCCCCCTGTGCTCTCCTGGCCGGCCCCCTGTGCCTGCCTGGCCGGCCCCCTGTGCTCGCCTGGCCGGCCCCCCTGCCCGCCTGGCCGGTGGGGGAACCGCCGTGGTGGGCTGGGTTGAGTCTCAGTGGGAGAAGTCGCTTGAACCTGGTCTGTTGTCCGGTGCGGTCCGTGCTCCAGCACCTGAGATGAACGGAGAGAAACGTGGGTGTGGGCATGAAGCCGAGCCAAACAGGTCCTGGTCCCGTGGGGCCGGAGCTGTGTGTCCACGCCCTCCTCCGCTCCCAGCCTCCGGAAGCAGGGCCTCCCCAGGGGATGGACGGGACCTCCGGAGTGATGTTGGCGCTCGGTGCCCAGGACCGCTCCATTTGAGCTTGGGGGGGACAGACCTCCGTGTTAGACAGCCCCTTGCCACACAGCCCCGGGGAAGCAGCTTGCAGGAGGCGGCCTCTGGGTCTGTGACCAGCTGCCCGCTGAGCTGCCGGCTGCTGGAGTCTGAGGGCCCGCTCTCCTCTGGCACAGCCAGTGGCAGCGTCTGCACCGTCTCCGTGACCCTCGGCTGGGAGAGCCTGGTGCTGAGGCCAGGGCTGAGGTCAGAGGCTGAGGTCAGGGGCTGTGAGGGGCTGAGGTCCGGGGCTGTGAGGGGCTGAGGTCCGGGGCTGTGAGGGGCTGAGGTCCGGGGCTGTGAGGGGCTGAGGTCCGGGGCTGTGAGGGGCTGAGGTCAGAGGCTGAGGTCAGGGGCTGTGAGGGGCTGAGGTCCGGGGCTGTGAGGGGCTGTGAGGGGCTGTGAGGGGCTGAGGTCAGGGGCTGTGAGGGGCTGAGGTCCGGGGCTGAGGTCAGGGGCTGTGAGGGGCTGAGGTCAGAGGCTGAGGTCAGGGGCTGTGAGGGGCTGAGGTCAGGGGCTGTGAGGGCTGAGGTCTGGGGCTGTGAGGGCTGAGGTCAGAGGCTGAGGTCAGGGGCTGTGAGGGGCTGAGGTCAGAGGCTGAGGTCAGGGGCTGTGAGGGGCTGAGGTCCGGGGCTGAGGTCAGGGGCTGTGAAGGGCTGAGGTCAGGGGCTGTGAGGGGCTGAGGTCCGGGGCTGAGGTCAGGGTCTGTGAGGGGCTGTGAGGGGCTAAGGTCCAGGGCTAAGGTCAGGGGCTGTGAGGGGGCTGAGGTCAGGGGCTGTGAGGGGCTGAGGTCAGGGGCTGTGAGGGGCTGAGGTCAGGGGCTGTGAGGGGCTGAGGTCCGGGGCTGAGGTCAGGGTCTGTGAGGGGCTGTGAGGGGCTGAGGTCCAGGGCTAAGGTCAGGGGTTGTGAGGGGCTGAGGTCAGGGGCTGTGAGGGGCTGAGGTCCGGGGCTGAGGTCAGGGGCTATGAGGGGCTGAGGTCAGGGGCTGTGAGGGGCTGAGGTCCACGCTGCTTCTGGATGGAGAAGCAGGAGAGAAGCCACCTGCTAGCTCAGCCCCTGACCTCAGCCCCTGCCTCTGTCCTCCCCTGTGGGTCCCTCAGAGGCAGAGGCTGGGGCTTGGGCACAGCCATGCGCCTGGCAGAGCAGAGGGGAGAGCCAGGGCCACGCTGAATGGAACGGGAAGAATGCCGGCCAGGGGCTTGTAGAGACGGGCGTGACTCCTGCCCTAGCCGTGCAGTCCCTGTTTGGAGCAGTTCCGTGTGTCAAACATGGAACCGGCCGACACTGCCTTTCCAGCCCTGATACTGGCCTCTTAGGAGGAACTGGCACCATCCTGTAGACGAAGGAGCTGAGGTTCAGAGGGGTGAGGGGTCACAGGTCACACAGCTGGGACGTGGCCCGGCCTGGAAGCCGCCGGCCCTGCAGCCGGGGAGCCGCACACGCCGGGGGACAGGGCTTACCAGTGAGCTGGGTGGAACGGAAGGCTCTGGCCTTGGCTTTCATTATTTCAGTTTAAAACCAGCCTGGGCCTGTTAACTCCTTTTGTTACCTTCTTCCAGTGCTACTTGTATCGGCCTTTTTATTTTTTATTTTTTTTTAATATATTTTATTGATTTTTTACAGAGAGGAAGGGAGAGAGATAGAGAGCTAGAAACGTCGATGAGAGAGAAACATCAACCAGCTGCCTCTTGTACACCCCCTACTGGGGATGTGCCCGCAACCAATGTACATGCCCTTGACCGGAATCGAACCTGGGACCTTTCAGTCCACAGACCGACGCTCTACCACTGAGCCAAACCGGTTTCGGCTGTATCAGCCTTTTTAACTCCCTTTTAGTTGTTACGGTGTTAACTGTACCCGAGCTTTTAAAAGTCGTTACAGCGGATCAGCCCATAAGCCCGCTCTGCTCTGCGGTCAGGCAGCCGGTCAGGCTCCTGCGCTGAGAAAGCATCACTTCCTGCTTCCGGCCCCCAGGCTTCCGGTCCACTCTCCCCCACTCCCCCTCCTGCTCATTCTACTCAGACCGACCCATCAGCCAGCGCCTCTTTCTCGCTCTGCCCTCCCGCCCGCTCTTTTTCTTAATCCCTGGAATCATACTTCTCTAGATTTCCTCTAAAGTAGGGGTGTCGAACTCAATCAGAGAAGGGGCCAAAATCTAAAATCCAGCCTAAATCGCGGGCCGAATGGTTTACTGAACAGTCATAAACTGTCATTGTGATGGAAACGCAGCGGAGTGCAGTGATGACAGCGCGGTGCGGGCCACATTGCAAGGCCTGGCGGGACGGATTTGGCCCGCGGGCCTTGTGTTTGACACATGTGCTCTAAAGAAAAGACTGTTGAGAAAGATGAAAACGATGATATAACTTACGACAATAATAACCACAACAAGCATAACGAATCCCTTCTTTTTACTTGGACATCTTAGAGGCCAGAAACTGCGTGGCCCTTAATCTGTGCTCTGGTAACACCGTCCTGCACGGTGGGCCCGGTTTAACCTTTCTGCAAAGAGGACGCGGGAGGATGGTTTCTCCCAGGCCACAGCAGGCAGAGAAGGCATTTTCCACCGCCCTCCCCACTCAAGGCTGGTGTTTGCCAAAAGGGGCGACTGGACAAAGGGAGTTGGCATGTCATGGAGGCGATTTTAAAGAAAAAACAATATATCTTTATTGACTTCAGAGAGAAAGGGAGAGGGAGAGGGAGAGGGAGAGGGAGGGGGAGAGGGAGAGAGAGAGAGAGAGAGAGAGAGAGGGAGAGAGGGAGAAACATCAATGATAAGAGAGAATCATCTATCGACTGCCTCCTGCACACCTCCCACTGGGGATCAAGCCCGCAGCCCAGGCATGTGCCCTTGACCGGAATGGAACCCGGGACCCTTCAGGCCACAGGCCGTCGTTCTATCCACTGAGCCAGATTGGCCAGGGCTGGAGGCAGTTTTTGAAAGCAGCATTTCAGACCGTTTTGTGAACACGCCTTCCTCCTTAGACAGTGGGATTTAAAGGAATGCGGGCATCCTCAGGGCTCTTGTCCTTCGCAGTAAGCCTTATTGCGAATGGAGCCACGAGGTGCCACGTGCCCGCACGCACACGCACACGCACACGTGGCACCCCGCCCACAGCACCCCCACACCCGCAGGTCATAAATGATTCACCTCCACCAGCTGTAATCTGAGTGCCTGCCAGTGTGATCCCTGTAACCCAGGCCTGTGGAGATAACCTGCCCCCGGCCCCATGTCTCACTGGAACCTGTGAGCAGCTGTTGAGAAATAAACGTTGAATTTGAAATGGAGCCTCCCTGTCTGTGTGCCCAGCACCCGGGCCCTTGTGCACGAGTCCCGGGGGTGGGCTTCCCCGGCTGACCGGGAAGCTGCGTGCGTTAAAAGCAGCCGCTCTGTGTTTGGAAGTGGAAATGTCCTGAGATGCAGGGGGAGGGCTGCCCGGGTCAGGCCCGCCCACCCTCCCGCTGTGGAGACGCCGTCTGAGGGGCCGGCGTGGGGGCTTCCAGATGTGTGCGGCCCGGCTCAGAGCGTGATGGCCGGTGCTTCCCGCGCCAGCGCAGCCAGAAAGAGGAAACGAGTGACTGTGTGGCGGGTGGTGACTGCCCGCTCACGGGGAATTCCGCGCCGGGCAGTCGCGCCACCCGGACGGCAGCAGAGACCCGAGCAGGAAGCCGGTGGCCCCTGTCCAGCGGGGCTGGCAGAGGTCGGAGCTGTCAGAGGTCGTCCCAGATGCTCGCTGCTGCCTTATTGGCAGGTGACAGTTACTCGTTTTACCAGTCTCTAGCAGAATCCAAGCAGGAGGCAGGCCCACCACCTGTCAGAGGAGGCTTTACTTTATTTTTTATTAAATTTCTGGGTGACGTTGGTTAATAGGAGCATGTAGGTTTCAAGTGTACGTTTCTAAGGAGGAGTTTTTAAAAATGATGCAGCCTGTCCGGTGTGACTCAGGGGCTGAGCACTGACCTATGGACCAGGAGTCAGCTCGATTCCCAGTCAGCACATGCCGGGCCGCGGGCTCCATCCCAGTCAGGCACGTGCCCGGCCGCGGGCTCCATCCCCAGTGCTTCCCGGGCGTGCAGGAGGCAGGCAGCCGATCAGTCATTCTCTCTCATGATTGATGTTTCTCTCTCTCTCTCCCCCTTCCTCTCTGAAATCAGTACAAATATAATTTAAAAATGATGCAAAGCTCTACTAAGAACCTGAAGCCGTGCCATGTGAAGCCATGCAGTGACATCGCCGGGCCACGCCTTTATCGGGGGCTCTGTGTTCGCCGTGGCCGTGTGTTCGCCGTTCGCCGTGCGTTCGCCGTTCGCCGTGGCCATGTGTTCTCCGTTCGCCGTGGCCGCCTGTTCGCCGTGGCCGTGTGTTTGCCGTTCGCCGTGGCCGCGTGTTCGCCGTTCGCCGTGGCCCGGTTAGACACCCACAGGCCCTCCGGCACCAAAGCAGGGACTCCTGTTCCATTCCGATGGGCTGCATAGAGAAGGCGATGGGGGCGTAGATTGGTAGGTGGGAGAGAGTGGTTTTGGTTTTATTTAGCATTGAGACTGGGTCTCCATTTGCTCTGTGAATGGCCTTTCTGTCCGATGCCTGGAGTTCTTACTGGGTTCGAGCTCTTCACGGCACCAGGGATGGGTCGTGGCCTGCGAGGCTTGTCACCCGCCAGCCCCTGGCCATCGGGGTGCCGTTTGGCTTTGCCTGGTGATGGGCTTCTCCACAGGACAGTCTGGGTTCCTAACCAGATTCCTGGTCTCTTTCTGCCTCTGGTGGCGAGGCGGCCTCAGAGAAACTGCCCCACAGACACGCTCCGGAGAACCCGGCCTCTGAGCGCGGTTCTGTGGAGATGACGCATCCTATCTGGTTTTTCTTTTGTTTTCTGTCTTTACTCTGTTTCTCTTTGACACATCTTCCTCCTTCCTGGGGGTAAGAGGAGGATTAGGAAACCCTCCAAGCCCAGCCCCCTCCTCCCCTCTCTCCCTCCTCCTTCCAGCCAGCTCTGGGCGGCTCTGGGCGGCTCTGGGTGGCATTTTAAAGGCCTGTTTTGCTGACAATAAAAAAAACAGGTCTGGGGAAACCAACCGTAGAACTGGTAAAACAAGAACGGCCACTGGGGCCGGGCCGCTCTGTGGGAGGGAAGTGGGCAATTTGCTGGGGCTGCGCTGGGGTCACACTCTGTCCACACCGCCGGTCACACTATTGGGATGAGCATCGTCTCCGGCTTCCTGGCAGAGCCGCCCGCCCCCCTTGCTGACCTCACGGAGGGAGCACTGGGAAGAGAGCCCAGGGAGCAGGGCTGGCCTCAGCCCCTGCGGGGTGACGGGCAGGCCATGCGTCCCGGGCTCGGCAGCCTCGTGGCGCCAAAGGCAAGCACAGGACCAGAACCTTCGGCGGGCCGTGCTGAGACAGGCTGAGCCCAGCTGCTCGGAGCACCTCCCGTGTGCACAGCACCTCTGGGCTGTGGCGAGAGGGCTGAGCCCATCGTGGTTACGACCCTGTCCAGTCACATCAGAGCTGAGATTCGAACCCAGAACCGGCCGACTGTGGTGCTCTGCACCACTTCCCCCAGTCACATGGCTCATGTGCCAATGCTCCCAGCTGACGTCACGTGCACATGTATGTGGACGGAGAGGTGCCTCCCTGTGGGCGACTTCACCACATGGAGGTGAATTCCGGGTATTTCCCTGCCCTCCCCTTCCCCCTACCCCCTACCCACCCCGTCCTGCTCCCCTCCCAGCTCCGGAAACACAGTCAGTCCCCACATCCCCCACACACCGGAGCAGAAGCTGTGTCCTGTGTGTGGCCGCGGCACAGTAGCAGCCACTGGCCGGCGGCTCCTGCGGACCCGGTACGTCCTGGGCCTCGCAGCACGCTGCCAGGAGAACAAAACCAAACGCCTTGCCCAGCCAGTTTGGTTTGGCTCAGTGGATAGAGCCTGCGGACTGAATGGTCCCGGGTTCAATATGTACCCAGCTTGTGGGCTCGATCCCCAGTACTGGGTGTGCAAGAGGCAACTGATCCATAATTCACTCTCATCATTGATGTTTCTCTCTCTCTCCCTCTCCCTTCCTCTCTGAAATCAATAAAAACATAGTGAAAGAAAGAAAGAAAGCAAATCAGCAGGTAGCAGTCATGGTCATGGCCGGGCCTGAGCACTGACCATGTACAGGTGGCGGCCCCCCACCCCCACTCCCCTCGCAGCAGCCCCCGAGGAGCCCCACTGTGTGCTCATCACAGACAGGGCGGCAGAGGGCCAAGCGCCACCCCCCCCCCCCCCCCCCCCCCCCCGCCATTGCCTCGGCCGCCTTGATTGCAAGGGTGCTGGGAACCAGTGCTTCGGGTCAGCCTGAACTGCCAGAAACTGCCTGGCAAGAGCTACGCCCCTAGATTCCTGTTTTCCACCATCTACTCGCCATTCCTGCCACAGATGCCAGCTAAGCACCCACTGGGGTCCAGCTCGGTGCCAGCACCTGGGATGCAGCGGGCACCAAGGTGACCCGGTCCCCGCCCTCTCACAGCACAAGTCCATGGGACGCATGGCCCGCAAGCAGCTACACGTGTGACTGCCATTGCCGTGACACCCTGTGGACCCGGAGAAAACGCAGAAGGAAGAAGTATGACTTGAATGAGCAGGAAACAACCCTGATACCTTTTCTGATATTTCATATAAACCTTTTTAACATACAACCAAAGTTGAAAGAGTTTTACAGTGAAGACTCCTACACCTGCTGCCTGGATTCTGCCATAACTATCTTACTCCCCATCCGCCTGCCCGCCTGCTGTCAGGACCCTGCGCTTCAGAGGGGAGATGTGATGCCATCGGCTGGAGCGGAGAGCAGCGCCCTCTGGAGGGTTGGCCCAGTCCCCAGCTGCACCGTCCTGGCTCCCTTGCGTGATTGTTTACGTTTCTTATTGACTCCAGAGAGGAAGGGAGAGAAACATCGATGATGAGAGAGAATCATTGGCTGGCTGCCTCCTGCACGGCCCCTTCCGGGGATCGCGCCTGCTCCCCGGGCCTGTGCTCTGACTGGGAATGGAACCGTCCCTGTGACCTCCTGGCTCAGAGGCCGACGCGCCTCCTCAGGCCCTCCGGCCAGGCGCGCTGTCCTGTGGGAGCAGCAGTGAGCGTCAGGACACGTTCCCGGCCCAGCGGGCCGCACCCTCCCAGGGTGGCCTCTGAGGGATGAGGCCGGGGCACGTCGGGCGAGATCCAAGGGCAGAGTCGCTGGCTCCCTCACGGCAGCATGTGGCAGGCCGGGCTCGGGGGCCAGCGTGCCGGGAGAGATGCTCAGCCCCCCGCAGCCCAGCACCTCGGGGCAGCTCCTCCTGCCGTCTGGGCAGGCGCCAGCGACGGCGTGTCTGCTCCCACAGGCCCCAGAGATGCCCGGCTGCTGAGGGGAGAGGGCTCACCCTCAGCCTGAGGGCTCTGCGCCAAGAGCCCGGCCTGATGGGCTCAGGAGGGAGCAGAGGAGAGGTGTTCGGGGCGAGGCCGAGTGTGAGGTGGGAGCGGGTGACGCCTGTGGCATTTGCTGGCCCGTGGGACAGACCTGGTTACAACCCAAAGTCACCGAATGGTCAAAGTCCGTTCATTGGTGTGCACGCCCTGGCACTCCGCTGAGCAATTCCCCGCACGGTTTTTACTTCCAACACAAGCCTGTGAAGTGAGTGCGATGACTGCCCCGTCCGCCCTGTGAGGAAGCCGAGCTCGCAGGCGAGGAGACGGCTCTGTGGGGAGTGGTAGGGCCAGCAGTCAAGCTTAGTGTGTTTGGACCCCTAACCCACCCTCCTTCCATTTGGTGTGGATGTTCCAGAATGTTCCAGATGGCCGGCCAGGTGTGCATTCACCTTGGATGGAGTTTGGCCTGCAGACGTCCCCCCGCCATCCCTCTGCTCCCATGCAGTCAGTTGGTGTGCCCACCCAGGCCTTGTCCGGCCCGGGGCGAGGGGACCTGGGCACCGGTGTTTTCCTCCTGTGGGTCTGGTACCCACTGGGGCCTGCCCGGCACCTCTGTCCCCTGGGCTGTGGGCTCCGCATGGGCCGGTGTGCGGAGGCTCTGCGGGTGAGTCCACACTGAGCTGCCCAGCGGAGAGCCGGCCATTCCCCGTCTGGGTCCTCCGTGCCAAGCCTGCAGCAGGTAGCTCTGACCTGGGCATGGGGGGGTGTCTCTGATCCCCGGGCCAGCCTGCCAAGTGGGTCACAAAGGAGGGAAGGAGCAGGCGGGCCACAGGCTGCTCACATTTCACGGGGAGCTGGAGTTCCAGGCAGGGCCGGTTTCCAGGCCTTCATCTTAGTAACTCGTCTGTTTTAGGATGCCAAGGAATGACAGATGCCTCCAGTTAAGAGCATCTTCTGGCTCCAAAGGGAACAAACTGTCTTGGAGGTGGACTGGTTTAAGTCACCCACGGAGCGCCTCGGTTCTGTGGCTCCGTTTGCTAGATGGGAAAGTTGAGGCTCGGAGGGAACGGGATGCACACCCACGCCAGAGCGTGCAGCGTAGGGTCAAGGCCACGTTCACGGTCTGTTACGTGACTGGTGCCGCTGCTGGCGCGTTCTCCTGGGCTTTTATGCAGAGTCTCATAACGTGGAGCCCCGTTTTTCCTTATAAGCAGGCGAGTGAGAAGGACTTTGACAAGCCTGGTCCCGCTCCTCCCACCTCATGATTCCCCGGTCTGCCTCCTGGCCTCCTGGTTAATTAGTGGTGACCCGCCTTGTTGGCCAAGATGGTTGCTGTCCAACGCGATCGTCACGGCCACAGGTGGCTATTACATTCAGAGGAGTGAGAGGTACACATTTCCGGCGCTCAGTGGCCGCGCGTGTGGGCCCACCGTTGCAGGGTCTGTGGGAGACGCCGTTGTGGTGAGGAGGGTGCTGTGGACAGAAGGGGTTGCGTTTTAAAGGCTCTGACAAGTCCTGCAGCAGGAAAGTGGCCTCACCTGGAGCCCAGCACGCCAGATTACCTGCCTAGGAGCCTAGGAGCCTTTTTAACACCTGAATCAGCTCTGCCTCTCCCTTCACACATCACCCGTCCTGTGCCGCCCCTCCTGTCCGCAGGCCTCCTCGCCCCTAGGAATCTAACCTCTCTTCTCGTTTTCTCCCCAGATTGCCTCGGGTCCCCAGTGTTCACGCCCATCAAGGCGGACATCAGCGGTAACATCACGGTAGGTGTTGGGCGGGCAGCTGCAGCCATGGTCCCCCCTCCGGAATCTAAACCTGCCCGTCTCGGCCGCTCCCTGCCGCAGGCTCCCAGCCTGAGGCGGGAAGGAGACCTGCAGGCCTGGCGTGGCCCTGGCTCCTCGGAGTGGGACTCAGGCTCTTGTGCAGTCCTGCCCCCTAGACCCAGCCCGAATGGGACCACAGGCGGAACCCCCTGAGGCGGGACCTACTGGTCCCTATGTCCGCTCCACCAAATAACCAAACGCAGAAGTCTGTGGTGCCAGGAGTTCAGGGCACTGAGGGTCTTCCAGGGCCTGCACTATCTCATCTCTTCATCCCAGCAGCCTTTGGGGCTGGCTCTGTGGTCATCCCCATTTTACCAATGAGGAAGCTCAGAGAGGTTGAGGGACTCAGCTGAGGTCACACAGCAAGGACATGGCAGAGGTGTGATTCAGACCCACTCAGAGCCTTGTTTCCGGACATGTCTGAACCCTAAGAGCATATTCCGCTTGTCCACAGTGAAACTTCACACACTTGGTGTCTGAGGGCTGTCCACTGTGGTTGGAGAATGTGGCCTCTGGTGCCAGCCTATGCAGGCCCCCCTGCAATGCCAGGCAGACAGGAACCCGCTGTGTCACCTTGGGCACCTCTGAGCCTCAGTTTCCCCATCTGCAATGTGGGGTAATGACAGCACCACATGAGGCTTGCTGTGAGCATCAAAGAAGCAGTGCTGGGGGTGGGGGGATGGGGAGGAGGCTCAGGAAATGGGGAGTCTGGGGTTCCTGTTGCACAAGCCCCATCGCCGTTCTTGGCCCTGGTGGGAAGGAGAGCGAGGCCCCGTGGGTGCTCCCCCCCGCCCCCCACAGCGTGCCGGCCGCTCGTCTGCGGGGACAGCTTTTCCAAGGAGAAACCCCGTGTGCTCCCTTTCAGAAAATCAAGGCTGTGTACAACACCGACCCGGCCAAGTTCCGCACCCTGCAGAACATCCTGGAGGCGGAGAAGGAGATGTACGGAGCCGAGTGGCCCAAAGTGGGGGCTACGCTGGCGCTGATGTGGCTGAAAAGGTGAGGAGCCGGGGTGGTGGGCTGTGCGGCTGAGTCCTGGGCCCACCCTGCCCCGGACAGCCACCACTCTGCCGCGGCCCGTGGGCCGCCCTGGCCGGAAGGAGTCACTCGTTTCCTTCACCCGTGCCCATGCTGGCTCGTGGCTGAGAACAAGCGCCCGGGCTGAGGGCGCCTTGGGGCATCGCTCCCGTCCCAGACCTTAGAGCACACGTGTCAAACACAAGGCCCGCGGGCCAAATCCGTCCCGCCAGGCCTTGCAATGTGGCCCGCACCGCGCTGTCATCACTGCACTCCGCTGCGTTTCCATCACAATGACAGTTTATGACTGTTCAGTAAACCATTCGGCCCGCGATTTAGGCTGGACTTTAGATTTTGGCCCCTTCTCTGATTGAGTTCGACACCCCTAGGTTAGAGGCAGAGCAGGCCGCACACCGCTGGGCGTTGTGCTGAACCCCCCTTTTTTTTTTTTTTTTTTTTATATTTTTATTGATTTCGGAGAGGAAGGGGGAGGGAGAGAGATAGATCAATGATGAGAGAATCATTGATGGCTGCCTCCTGCACGCCCCCTGCTGGGGATCGAGCCTGCAACCCGGGCAAGCGCCCTCACCGAGAACTGAACCTCCTGGTTCCTGGGTTGATGCTCAACCACGGAGCCGCGCCGGCGGGCGTGGTGCTGAGCTCGTTGGGCCAGGCCGCACGTCAGGTGCTGAGCGTCAGGAGTGGTGTGACCCCAGCTCACCGAGGAGGCCACGGGGGCTTCTGGGACCGAGTGGGAGACGGCCTCTCAGGGCGGGTCACGTGGTAGATTGTGGACGATGACAGCTTCTTGACAGGAATACAGCATCTCAGGGAGAAGGAACTATCCAATTTGCACAAATTCGTCCTGTGGTCTGGGGCAGTGGTCGGGAAACTGCGGCTCTGTTGACTAATGAGTTTGCTGACCACTGGTCTCGGGAACAGGGTATCCTGATGAGGCATCTGAACTTAGATGATCTTACCGCAGAGTTGACGGTGCTCACAGCCACTACACATCTTGTCCCCTTATCAAATACTTGAAGCCATATATAGTTGTTCCTATTTTTTTTTTAATAGATATGGAGAAGTTTGTTTTGTTTTGTTTTTTTATATTTTATTGATTTTTCACAGAGAGGAAGAGAGAGGGTTAGAGAGCTAGAAACATCGATGAGAGAGAATCATTGATCAGCTGCCTCTTGCACACTTCCTACTGGGGATGTGCCCGCAGCCAAGGTACATGCCCCTGCCCGGAATCGAACCCGGGACCTTTCAGTCTGCAGGCCAATGCTCTATCCTAGGGGTGTCGAACTCAATCAGAGAAGGGGCCAAAATCTAAAATCCAGCCTAAATCGCAGGCCGAATGGTTTACTGAACAGTCATAAACTGTCATTGTGATGGAAACGCAGCGGAGTGCAGTGATGACAGCGCGGTGCGGGCCACATTGCAAGGCCTGGCGGGACGGATTTGGCCCGCGGGCCTTGTGTTTGACACATGTGCTCTATACACTGAGCCAAACCGGTCCCGGCTAGTTGTTCCTATTCTAAGACGAGGCCACTGAGGCTGAGAGAGGCCAGGCAGCTTGTGCTGCTCTCCACCGGCCACAGAATTCCCGGTGAGCTGTGCCAGCACCAGAGCCCGCAGCGCCGTGAAGCGGGGCCCTCCCTGCCCTGCAGGGGTCCCAGAGCTGCTTCTCTCTGGGCCTGGAGCCAGGGGTGCGCCTCCCCGCCTCTGCCCAGACCCCACAGCCAGCTCCTCTTCCCCCGCGGATGCGCTGCTTTGGTAAAATGGAGCACGAGGGTCTGCTTCCGGGAGGGGGTGGCGTGTGGCCATGGGGCAGGCGGCTGTGTGAGGAGCTGCTCCATCGAGCCACTCGCCGTCGGTGTCAGTCCTGGAGGAGGAATGCCCTCGGCCCACCCTCCACTGCAGGCCCCGGGTTTCTCAGGACGAAGCAGAGGGTGCTGCTGAGGCCGGGAGGGGGCGTGTGCACGGGCGTGGGCAGAGCCGGGCTGCGGAGGGGCATCTGCGTGTGCTGCCCACGGTGCCGCGAGCAGGAGGCCGATGGAATGAGGACGGGCCTCTTAGGGTCGCGGTCTGGTGGGTGATCCTGACGCAGGGTGTCAGAGCTGGAGCGGAGGTCAGGGAGGCTCCCTGGGGTGATGGGAGGTCCCAGGCAGAGCGGGCTAGGCCGAGGCGGGAGAGGCTGGCATGTCTGCAGCTCCGCGAGGAAACGGACAAGGCAGGCCCAGAGCCCACCTCCCAGCAGGCAGCCACAGCCGGGCCTGGTGTGGACAAGGTGCTTGGGAGACGGTGTAAAGATAAAATGCTTCCGTGTGCACACACTCCGCTCACAGCAGGTGCTTCGCTCAGCGCAGTCGGCCTGCCGTGCCTGGAGCGGGCGTCCTGACGGCTGTGTCTCCTTCCTGGGCGCAGGGGCCTCCGCTTCATCCAGGTCTTCCTGCAGAGCATCTGCGACGGGGAGCGGGACGAGAGCCACCCCAACCTCATCCGCGTCAACGCCACCAAGGCCTACGAGATGGCGCTCAAGAAGTACCACGGCTGGATCGTGCAGAAGATCTTCCAGGTGAGCCGGAGCCCGCCTCGTCCGCCCCGGAGGCTCCCGGCTGGGGGCCCACCCTCGCCACGCCACGCCACGCCTTCCTGCCTGCGCTGTGGCCCTCGGAGCCTGTGTCCGTCCCGGGACTCAGGGCAGGCTCCTGCCTAGGGGGCCGCTGCGCTGAGGGTCTCCCTCAGGCACTGTGAGCGGCTCCGCCTCAGAGCCCCTCCATGGCCACGCAGGTGTCACACCAGATGCTCCGTGGCCACGCAGGTGTCACGCCAGATGCTCCGTGGCCATGCAGGTGTCACGCCAGATGCTCCGTGGCCACGCAGGTGTCACGCTAGATGCTCCGTGGCCACGCAGGTGTCATGCCAGATGCTCCGTGGCCATGCACATGTCACGCCAGATGCTCCGTGGCCACGCAGGTGTCACGCCAGATGCTCCGTGGCCACGCAGGTCTCACGCCAGATGCTCCGTGGCCACGCAGGTGTCACGCCAGATGCTCCGTGGCCACGCAGGTCTCACGCCAGATGCTCCGTGGCCACGCAGGTCTCACGCCAGATGCTCCGTGGCCACGCAGGTGTTACTATTTCTTTTCATAATGACCGTTATTGTTTGTAATTTCCTCTCCCCATCAAACTCGTAGCCCTTCTGTCTGGTAGCATACTTTCCCCCCTGGCTCGGAAATTCTGTAAATTCCTGGTTCTCTGACATCTTTCCAAGGGTCAGGAGGCCCTGAAATTGAGGCAAGTGTCGCCTCCTAACGGACAAAAGAGGCCGCTGATTGGCGCCGGAAGAGGGTTTTCCAGAGAAGCAGCTCACGTTGTCCGGAGCAGGCTCCCCTGAGCTGAGCGCTCCCGTGTGCCGGCGCCGTGCTGAGCACTTCGCACCCCTTCCCTCATCCTCCCCAAGCCACCCAGTCGGATGGGGGCCCGGCCACCCATTTACAGATGATGAGCCGGAGGCCCAGAGCGGCTAAGTAACTTGCTCAAGGTTCTCTCAGCACAAGCTGGAGTTTGAACCCGGGTCTGTCTGTCCCCAGAGCCGGAGTCCGTCCTGCCGTCCCTCGCGGGGGTAGACCTGTCCCTTTCAGTCCACAGTCAGCACGGAGCCCGCCAGCAGGGAGCCCTGGGGGTCGCCCCTAACCTGCCCTGTCCTCTCGCCCAGGCTGCGCTCTACGCCGCGCCCTACAAGTCCGACTTCCTGAAGGCACTCTCCAAGGGCCAGAACGTGACGGAGGAGGAGTGCCTGGAGAAGGTGCGCCTCTTCCTGGTCAACTACACGGCCACCATCGACGTCATCTACGAGATGTACACCAAGATGAACGCCGACCTCAACTACAAGGTGTAGGCGGCCCGGCCGGCGCTCCCAGCAGAGCCAGACCACTGTGAACGGCCGAGGCCGCCCTGGCTGCGTCCCCCAGCGGCCCGCGGTCCGGCTGGGGCTGCGGGGGACGGCCCTGGTTTCTGAAAAGTCATTTTTGGGGTCTATCCTAACAGAGCAATAACCACCCTACTTCTGAATCACCTCTAATTCCAGGCAGCAAGACCGGCTGCCTCCATTTCAGTGTGATAAAAACCAGTTAATGTTGCTAATACGTCAAGTCCTAGGGTTTCCCATCCCCGTTCCCCCCGTGTGGTACGTGACCCTGGGGAGCCCTGTCATACGCCTCATTTTAAAAACGAGCATCTGGTGCAGTGATGTTTCGGATCATGTGAGGACCATGAGGAGTCTGATTGGAAATCACGGGATTTTTTAGCGCAGACCGCTGTGTGCCCTGTGCCCAGCCTCACAGCGCTGTCAGCATAAACCCCTCCCTTTCCCACTGACCTTTTCCAGACAGTTTTTTATAGTTGAAAACAACCAGCAAGCCCTTGATGACCTTGACCAAGGGGACTTTATTTTAAAGCTATGAGGCATGAGTGACTGACCACAGATGACTGAATCTGCATTCTTCTGCATAAGTATTTCCTTCAGGGACAGCTGCCCGCCTACGAAACTGCTTATCATGTGTGCCCTCTCAGGGGGAGACCACGAGCCCCCGATGCCGAGACCAGGAAACACCTCGCTGCCTTAACCGTCCCTCCTGGCACTCACAAGAGCTGTTGGGGCGAATAGAGGGACCCCAAAGAATTCATGTGTGTTAAAAACCCAATGAGGAACAATTGGTGATTTTTATGCAAACATTAAATAATTCTTAATGAATAAATCTCTATTTTGGAATCACATCTATAATATGTGCTGTGTTAGTTCCTGAGTCTTTTTCTTCCTGGGTTACAGGTTACCACGGGGGACCAACCAGGGACCTTTTCCTAGTGTTTGTTCTGCCTGGACAGGATAAGTGGGCGATGTATTCTCCACTTTCCCTCAGTCCCCACCAATCCCTGTTGCGTCCCCAATCCCATGACCAGTTGTAATTGCACTCTATATGGGTCGGTGCTTCTTACTGATACTGGGGTTAAATGGAGGGGGCATGTTCGTTTTACTGAATTCCCGCTCTCACAGAGCTGGTAGTCTAGTGGCAAGATGGCCCAGGGCATCAACAGGGACGCTATAGAGCAGCCAGTGCCTGAGGGGCCTGGGGACACTGCTGAGGCCACACCCTGGAGTGCAGCCTGGGGAGCTGGCCTTGATGGAAGGGGCTAGGGAGCTGGCGATGGAGGAGAAAGGGCAAAGGTAAAGGCCTGGTGGCCTGGCCTAGAGCAGGGTGTGTGTGTGTGTGTGTGTGTGTGTGTGTGTGTGTCTGTCTGTCTGATATGCTATCAAGGGATTTGAACTTGAACTTGAAAATTATGGAACACCTTCAAGGGTCTTGTGCACAATTCAAGCGAACACCCATTTTGGAAGGCTCCCTCTGTTATGGCCAGGGGATGGGCATTTGAACTGTTTCTACTGTCTCTGGTGTAATGTCTTCTAACATTGCTGGTGGTAGGAATTCTCATCTTTCTAAGTTCACCTGCTCTTTAGGTGTGTGTGTGTGTTTTAATATGTTTTTATTGATTTCAGAGAGGAGGGGAGAGGGAGAGAAACATCAATAATGAGAGAATCATTGATCAGCTGCCTCCTGCACGTCCTCCACTGGGGATCGAACCTGCAACCTGGGCATGTGCCCTTGGCTGGAATTGAACCTGGGACCCTTCAGTGCACAGGCTGACGCTCTATCCACTGAGCCAAACTGGCTAGGGCTGCTCTTTAGTTTTTTGGGTTTTTTTCCCCCCCCCCCTTAGGGTTTCCTAGAAATATAAAATTCTGCCAACCAATTAAAAGCACTTGGGCCTGGCCAGTGTTGCTCAGTAGTTGAGTGTTGACCCACGAACCAGGAGATCACGGTTCGATTCTGGGTCAGGGCACATGCCCGCATTGTGGGCTCGATCTCCTGTGGGGAGTGTGTGGAAGGCAGTTGATCGATGGTTCTCTCTCATTTTGTTTCTCCACCCCTTCCTCTCTGGAGTCAATTAAAGTATATAAAAATAAATAGGTAAGGGAATTCTGCATCTCCCTTTCACAAACAGCCTTTCTCTGTATGTGTGACACGAAGGAGACTGGGAATGGCAGGATTTTCCCAGGGCCCTGCCTTCACTCAGCCCTGTTTCAGCATTTCTAATTCCATTGCCCCGCCTGCTCGCTGACCACCTGCAGCTTCTGCAGGGCCCAGTAGGTGGCGCTGATGGCACTGCGCTGGGGGAGGCAGCCCCTCCCAGCCTCCTGCGGCTCCTAAAGGGTGTGTGTGCTGGGGGAGGGGGTTACCCACCCTCAGGGCAAAGGGAGGGCCACTGAGCACTGCTGGGAGCCCCGGGAGCTTCTCAAAAGGGTGTCCGCAGTTCTGACTTCAGGCAGGCTGTGTGGAGAGGACAGGTGTGTCCTGTTTTACCATTAATGACTGTGACTGTGGCTGTGGCTGTGGCGGTGACTGTGGTTGTGGCTGTGACTGTGACTTTGTGACTGTGGTTGTGGCTGTGACTATAGCTGTGACTGTGTGACTGTGGCTGTGACTGTGACTGTGGTTGTGGCTGTGACTGTAGCTGTGACTGTGACTGTGGTTGTGGCTGTGACTGTAGCTGTGACTGTGACTGTGACTGTGTGGCTGTGACTGTGGCTGTGACTGTGGCTGTGGCTGTGTGGCTGTGACTGTGGCTGTGTGACTGTGACTGGCTGTGTGACTGACTGTGGCTGTGACTGTGGCTGTGACTGTAGCTGTGGCTGTGACTGTAGCTGTGACTGTGACTGTGACTGTGTGACTATGACTGTGGCTGTGGCTATGACTGGCTGTGTGGCTGTGACTGTGGCTGTGTGACTGTGACTGTGGCTGTGTGACTGACTGTGGCTGTGACTGTGGCTGTGACTGTAGCTGTGGCTGTGGCTGTAGCTGTGGCTGTGACTGTAGCTGTGACTGTGGTTGTGGCTGTGACTGTAGCTGTGGCTGTGACTGTGTGACTGTGACTGACTGTGGCTGTGACTGTAGCTGTGGCTGTGACTGTGACTATGACTGTGGCTGTGGCTGTGGCTGTGTGACTGTGACTGTGGCTGTGTGACTGACTGTGGCTGTGACTGTAGCTGTGACTGTGGTTGTGGCTGTGACTGTAGCTGTGGCTGTGACTGTAGCTGTGACTGTGGTTGTGGCTGTGACTGTAGCTGTGACTGTGACTGTGTGGCTGTGACCATGGCTGTGGCTGTGGCTGTGGCTGTAGCTGTGACTGTGACTGTGTGGCTGTGACCATGGCTGTGGCTGTGGCTGTGGCTGTGACTATTGCTACCACTAGCACTGCTGCCATCACCAGCATCTCTTAACAATTTCTGGGTTAAAGTGCAGGTTCTAGAACTTTGTAGCTGTGTGTTCCAGGGCAGGTCAATTGACTACTCTGAGCCTCAGTTTCCACACCTGTAAAATGGGCCAGGACCACCTCTACTTTGCAGGGTTCCATAAAATAATGTGTGTAAAATGCCTGGTATATAGATGTTCGATAATTGGCTTTTATTAATATTTTTACTTATTATGATGTTATGGCCTGCCAGGGGCTCCTAAAGGGGCCACCCAGCCCCAATGTGGTTAAGCCACAGCATGCTCACTGTGCTTAAAGATACGGGCCCTAGCCTAGCTGGTTTGGCTCAGTGGATAGAGCATCAGTCTGTGGACAGAAAGGTCCTGGATTTAATTCCGGTCAAGGGCACATGTCCAGGTTGCAGGCTTGATCCCCAGTGGGGCATGCAAGAGGCAGCTGATCAATGATTCTCTCTCATCACTGATGGTTTTCTCTCTCTCCCTCTCCCTCTCTGTAAAAAGTCAATAATATATATATATATATTTAAATATATATATATTTCATTGATTTCAGAGAGGAAGGGAGAGGGATAGAGAGTTAGAAACATCGATGGGAGAGAAACATCGACCAGCTGCCTCTTGCACACCCCCTACTGGGGATGTGCCCGCAACCAAGGTACATGCCCTTGACCGGAATCGAACCTGGGACCTTTCAGTCCGTAGTCCGATGCTCTATCCACTGAGCCAAACCGGTTTCGGCCAATTAAATATATTTTTAAAAAAGAGATGGCGGGCCATGTCAGCGTGTTAGCTGGAGCAGCTGGGAAAGGTCCTCTCTGCCATGTGACTGGGCCAGCCCCCTCTCCCCTCGGCCTCCGTTTTCTCATCCATTAAATCAGGGGCGTGGCCAGTTGGAAGCTCCCTCCCAGCTCTGACAATCCACAAGAGGCACCCGTGTCACTGCCACCAGCCTCTGACTGACTTTCAGAATTCCACCGAGGTCAGCACTCCATCCCCTTTGAGACATTTGACGGGGTCACGTGTGCACAGGCCCAGTGCAGGGCCTGGAGCCGGACAGTGTCCGACGGGGCAGTTATGAAGACTAACGCTCCCCACGCCTCGCTCTCACCCAGAGAGGGCCACCTGGAAGGTGAGGAGCTCTCTCCTGTTTTCCGGGTACCTGCTATGTGCAGGCCGTGGGCTAGACCCACGTCCCTGCAGGCTAAGGCAGGGAAGGTCCGGTCTCCAAGGGCTTAGGACCATGGGAGAGGACAGGCCAGCGGGCCTCTCTGCGGAGGTGACATCGGAGCTGAGGCCGGGCGGAGAGAAGGAAGCTGGCTGCAGCCAGAGCCACGGGCCTGAGGCAGCAAAGAAAGCAGCAGGTCCTGGGGCAGAGAGGCCGACGAGGATGGAGCCTGGAGACCAGGCCGGGAGGACAGCGAGGATCAGAGAGGCTGAGCAGTCTGAGTTAGATCAGGGGTCCCAGCCTCAGTGGGGCGAGGGACAAGGTCAGTTCACAGGTCAGTAAGCCGGCAGCTGGGGTTTTGGACTCAGAAAAGGGCTGTCTCCATCCTGACCCCTATACGTCCCACTCACCATTCTAGGGGCTTCCATGGACCCCACAGCCCACCCAGGAAGCCCTGAATTCCTGGGACCCGCTGGCCCCAAGGCCCAGATTCCCCCCGCCCCGTCCCTATACCACAGCTTCAGAGGAAGGCTGGCTTTGAAATGCCCGTGGCCGGCTCTGGCCCGGCCACGCCCAGGGGCCACCAGGCCTGCAGCCCAGAAGGCTGGAGCCCCAGCCAGCGGCCGAGCAGAGGGAGCGGCTGTGCCCGGGCTGCAGGCCTCCGTGGGGAAGGGCCTCAGGTTCTGCCCCGGAATCCCGGAGCCTCACGGAAGGTCCCTGCAGGGCGGGCCCAGCCCCTGGCGAGGGGGCGGTGTAAGGACCGAGGTGTGACACAGCGGGGGCTCCACCCTGCGCCCTGTCTCCGTGGCTTCCTGGTCAGGGTGGGCGATGTGGCTCAGGGGCCGCTGTCCCCGGCGCAGGGCCTGGAGGAAGGCCGTCAGGCCCCGGCCCGCTGGACGCTGTGCCCGAGGGAGGTGCCCACCTCCCGGGGCTTCCTCTCCGAGGCTGGAGGAACGTGGAGGACGGTGCCCGCCGCGCCTGGCACACCTGCTGCCGGCACCCCGCCTCCCCGTGGTCTCCGCCGTGTGGTCTCCGCCGTGTGGTCTCCGCCGTGTGGTCTCTGTGTGTTCTTTGCAGCGGGACCTGTGGCAGCACCCGAGCAAGAACAAAGGTGACCAGAACCCCCCACCCCGAGGCCACCCGGGGTGTCCGCAGGGCGTCCTGAGTCAGAGGCGAGGGCACAGAGGCGGTGCCAGGCGGCTGCTTTAGGGGCTGGAGGGCCTCACTGAACTCAGATGGCCCTGGGTTCAAATCCTGCCTGCACCACCAGCAGGTACCTCTGGCAAAGGGCTTTCACCTGCAGAACCTCAGTTTGTCCATCTGCAAAAGGGGCTGGAGGAGACCACCCCTGAGGGCTGTGGGAGGAGAGGCTGCCATACCGGGAGGCGACGGGCTGAGAAGCTTGGCTGCATCCACAACTCAAAGACCCGCTCCAGGCCCCAGCGACCTGGCCACCCATTCTTGGCCTAAGCCACGTTCTGGGGCTGTGAGGCCGCCAGCCGGACTGCGGGGTGCCCCTGGGGGAGAGAGAGGGGCTGAGAGCAGAGGCAGAAAGCTGCCGGGGTGCGGGGGCGCTGTCTTCGGGACTCACAGTTCTCATCTGTAAAACGGGGACGATGAGAAGGGGACAGGAATGCCCGCCTCCTGAGATGCCTGGGCAGGGACGCTGTCACGTGGGCGCAGGTGGGAGCGCGGGGCGGGGCGGGGTGGTGACTGCACAGGGACCAGGCGGCGGCGCTGCGTGTGCGATCCCCGCACCGAGCGAGGCCGGCGGGTAGCCCCTTGCAGAGACGCAGGGGTGAGCTCAGCCCCCTGGCCGCACGCTCCGTGGTGAGAACGTCGGCCTGGGCCCTGCAGGGCCTGGGCTCCATTCCCAGTCAAGGTCATGCATCTGCTTTGCACCTTCGACTCAGCCCGGTCAGATTGAGCACCTACTGGATGCAACCAGTCAATGTCTCTCTCACATCCCGGTTCTCTCTCCACCCCCCCCCCCCCCCCCCCGCACGCCGTCTAAAATCAATGGGAAATACCCTCAGGTGAGGATCAACAAAAGAAAAATGAGGCTCAGAGAAGCCCAGTCACCTGCCCAAGGCCACACCCGTATCGTTTTGATTTGAGACTATCCTTTAAAAAGTATGTATTTGGCCGAAACCGGTTTGGCTCAATGGATAGAGCGTTGGCTTGGGGACTGAAGGGTCCCGGGTTCGATTCCGGTCAAGGGCATGTACCTTGGTTGCGGGCATATCCCCAGTAGGGGGTGTGCAAGAGGCAGCTGATCAATGACTCTCTCTCAGAAATGTTTCTAACTCTCTATCTCTCTCCCTTCCTCTCTGTACAAAATCAATAAAATATATTAAAAAAAATAAAAAATAAAAAGTATGTATTTGGTAATAGCTTTATTGAAATACTAGAGGCCCAGGGCATGAATTCATGCACCAATGGGGTCCCTCGGCCTGGCCTGTGGGATCGGCCGAAACCAGCTCTCTGACATGCCCTGAGGGGGTCCCAGATCGTGAGAGGATGCATGATCGGGGCTGGGGAGGGATACAGGAGGCTGGCCAGCTGGGGAGGGACGGGAGAGGGCTCCAGGGCGTGTCCGGTTCACCTTGCTCTGTCCAGATCAGCTGGACCCCAGCAGCATACTAACCTACTACCAGTAGGAGCATCTGTCCCCTGGTGGTCAGTGCATGTCACAGTGAGTGGTTGAGTGGCCTTAGCATATCATTAGCATATTACACTTTGATTGGCTGAATGGCTGACTGGACACTTAGCATATTAGGTTTTTATTATGTCCGATAATTCACACACACAATTCACCCACTTAAAGTGTACCATTCAGCGGATTTTCGTATACTCACAGATACGTGCCGTGACCACCACTGTGAGTTTTAGGACATTTCATCTCCTTAAAGAGGAGCCCAAGCCCTTTAACTGTCACCTCCCGCCCTCCCGCCCCGCCCCCGCCCCGCAGCCGTCCTCTGCCTGCTGTCTCCACGGCCTGGCTTTCCCCGGATGTCACGTCCATGGACCGCACAGCGCGTGGCCGCGGCCGGCGGCTCTCAGCATGGTCTGCAGGCGCGTCCCTGTCATAGCGTGAGCCAGCCCCATCCTCCTCACAGCTGGCCCACTCCGTGCCCGGACCATTCGCCCTGCAGCCGCTCCTGTCCGGCCGCGGTGAGTGGCTGCTGGGAGCGTTCACCTGCCGGTTTCCACTCCTCTGGCTGTGTCCCGGGCACGGGTGGGCTCCGCGGGACTGTATTTAACATGGGGAGGAGCTGCCAGATCGTTCCCTCCCCGTCCCGCCAGCAGCGTCAGAGGGCCGGCTCTCCGGCTCTCCACTTCCGTGCTGCCCTCTGCCTTCAGACTCCGCCTGGCGGTCACACTGAGGCTGCGGCCCGGCTCCAGTGGCCCTGCTGCAGGTCCTTCCTCCAGCCAGCCCCAGAGCCCTCGCCCTCCCCGGCAGCATCAGGGCTGTGCCAAGTGCCATGTCCTGTTTGTGTCACGGGGTGATGGGTGTCAGGTCCCTGACAGGCTCACCCTCTGGCTCACGTCTCTCCCCAGCGCCTGGTGCTGTCCGGTATACAGTAGGTGCTGGCTAAGTGCAGGCTCCAGGGGCAGCCAGGAGCCCCTGGGGTGGAATAGCTGCGCCCCTGGCTCTGGGACCGGTGGGCTGCACTGAACTCCCCTCCCCTCAGAGGAGGGTTCCGTGGAGTCCCTCTGCTCCCCTCCCCTCCCCTCCCTTCCCCTCCCCTCCCCTCCTCTCCTCTCCTCTCCCCTCCCCTCCCCTCCCCTCCCCTCCTCTCCGCTCCCCTCCGCTCCCCTCCCTCCCCTCCTCTCCCCTCCCCTCCTCTCCTCTCCCCTCCACTCCCCTCCCCTCCCCTCCCCTCCCTTCCCCTCCCTCCCCTCCCCTCCCCTCCCCTCCCCTCCCCTCGCCTCCCCTCTCCTCCCCTCCCCTCCCCTCCTCTCCCCTCCCCTCCCCTCCCTCCCCTCCCCTCCTCCCTCCGCTCCCCTCCCCTCCCCTCCCTTCCCCTCCCCTCCGCTCCCCTCCGCTCCCCTCCCCTCCGCTCCCCTCCCTCCCAGCGTGGCAGAGTGTCACCAGTGAGGAGCGGGAAGTGAAGGCAGCCCTCTCGCAGCCCTCGCTCGCCTTCAGCGGCAGCAGCGAGGGGCTGCTGGGTGGCTGACCCCTCACAGCCTCCTCCGGCTCACCTCTGCCCGCTTTCAACCAGTATTTCCCCCATTTTTTTAATTGTGGGAAAACACACATATCAGAATTGGCCATCGGGAACCGTTTTCAAGTGTACAGTTCAGCGGCATTAAGTACATTCATGTTGTGCAAACATCACCACCCACCTCCCTAATGCTCTCATTTGGCAAAACAAACTGTGTGCCCACCAGGCAATAGCTTTCTACTCCCCTCTCCGTCTCCCTCAACCAGCCGGGGTTTTAAAACACCTACTAAGTGCCAGGCGCTGGTCCTGTAGCTGCACACTAGGCAGTTATGGTCCTTGCTTCTTGGAAACTGTACCCGTTTTCCAGACGAGGAGACTGAGGCTCTGAGAGGGAGGGGCTCCCGCCTCCTCAGTGGTGGGCAGTCCTGACCTGGCGTCAGGAACGAGGCCCTGGGCCGGGAGGAGGCACACCCTCCACGGGGTCTGAGCCGCCGGTCTGTGAAATGGGGGTCGGGAAGGACTGGGTTAGCTGCGGTGACTGAGGCTCCCACCCATCTCCCTGACCTCGGAGAATGAGCATCACCTAGCCACCTCCTCCTGCCCGCCATCGGCCCCCTGCCCGCCGTCGTTGGCCTCCTGCCCGCCATCGGCCCCCTGTCCGCCATCGGCCCCCTGCCCACCATCGGCCCCCTGTCCGCCATCGCCTCCTGCCGGTGGGGATCACATTGTCATTGTCTTTTCATTTGAGACAGAAAGGGCTCCTGGATAGAGCGTCGGCTTGGGGACTGAAAGGTCCCGGGTTTGATTCCTGTCAAGGGCAGGTACCGTTTGATTCCGGTTGCGGGCACATCCCCAGTAGGGGGTATGCAAGAGGCGGCTGATGGATGACTCTCTCATCGATGTTTCTAACTCTCCATCTCTCTCCCTTCCTCTCAGTACAAAATCAATAAAATATATTAGAAAGGGCTCCAGACCAGTCCTGCCCATTCCTCCTCTGCTTCCCACCCTGACCCGCCTGCCCAGCCCGGCCCGGCCGGCCGGCCCGGCAGGCCTCGGGCACATGGGCCGTCCCTGAGGTCAGGAGGGAGGCCAGCGGGCCCTCTGTTTACATTCCTCACGCTGGGTAGCTGGGCTGCTGTTTACCCTCCTGGGTGGGAGGGAAAAGGATTCTCTTCCCACATCCTCTCCAGCCCCGTCTCCATCTGTGAGGGACCCGGCAGCCCACCTCCCAGCTGGGTGGGAGGACGGCTGACTGGACCCCTCTCCCCGCACGCTCTGTGACTTCATTGTCAAGGTAAATGTCTCCCCCTCGGGACTGGTTTGAACAAACCACTTTCGTTCTGGTTCTCTCTTTCCAACAGTTTTGAAAGTCCACTGTCTTACCCAGGGGGCTGTCAGCTCAATGGAATACAAGCAATGGAGATGCCAGGCCGGTGTGGTTCAGTGGTTGACGACCTATGAACCAGGAGGTCACGGTTCAATTCCTGGCCAGGGCGAGCACCTGGGTTGTGGGCTTGATCCCAGTGTGGGGCTTATACAAGGCGGCCGATGGACGATTCTCTCTTATAATTACTGTTGTTATCTCTCCCTCCCTCTTTGAAATCAATAAAAATAAAATAACAACAAAACCAATGGAGACAAAGGGCTGGCTATGGACTGAGGTCGGGGCGGGAGTGAGCTGCCTGCGCTAGGGAGTAACCAAGCAGCCAGGGTGAAGATGCTGCACCGCCGCCAATCCCACACCAGCCAACCCGACACCAGCCAACCCGACACGGAGGAGCCCTTTCACAGTGCTCAGCGCTGTGAAAGGCGGAGGCAAGGCGCCCGGTTTGGCAGCCGGGGGACCCCCCAGACCCGCCGGCCTCGCCGGTGGACGGGTGAAGGGCGGACGGGGCTCTGGGACAGAGGAGAGGCGGTGCCAGGGCGGCTCCGAGGACCGCTGCCTTCTGCCCCGGGCCCAGCCCATCCTCTGGGCGAGGAGACTGAGGCTCCGCCCCGCCCCGGCAGAGAGGGGGGCCCACGGCCCGGGTGCGGGGCGCCCTCCACCCGCCGGGCCCGCGTGGGGTGGGGGGTGAGATGGGGGGCGGCGCGGCCGTAACCTGAGCGCACGGAGGAGGGGCGCACGGAGGAGGGGCGCACGGAGACGGGGCGCACGGAGGAGGGGTTTGGGAGGAGCGCCGGGGAGGAGGGGCGGGGGGAGGGGGAGAAAGGAGGGGCGCCGGGGGGGGGGCGGTGCCGGGAGGAGGGGCGCGGGGAGGGGCCGGGCCGGGCCGGGCGCCGGGGACTCGGAAGCGGCTCTCCCGGCTGCGGGCGCCGCGCGGTCCGGAGGTGAGTGGCGCCCTCGGGGCAGGACCGGGAGGGTCGCGCCGTCAGGGCCCCTCGCCTCCTGCTGGGGCGTCGCGCGGGCGCCCCGGTTCTCCGGGTCCGGGACCTTCCCCGGGGTCCGTCCTTCACTCTTGGGGGAGCCCGGGTCCGAGGAAGCCCCCCCCACCAGCACCCAGGGCGACGCGGAGGAGGCGCGGGCGGGGGACGGAGCCCGGAACCGCAAAGCCACTTTGTTCGCGGGCAGAGCCGGTCTCCCCGCGGAGCTCGCCCGGGTCCGGGTCCGGGTCCGGGTCCGGGTCCGGGGGGACCTCCGCCACCCACCCTGGGGCCCATTCTGGAGACCGGGAAACTGAGGGTCAGGCCAGGACGTGGCTGAGTGGACCGTCCGGCTCCCAAGCCTCCTGCCCCGCGCCCAGGGGGGCCTGGAAGGGGCGGGCGGGCCGTGGCTCCTCGGGGCTGCCGCCTGATCCCTGCCGCCCTGAGCCTGGCACCCTGAGCCTGGCACCCTGAGCCCTGGCACCACCCTGAGCCTGGCACCCTGAGCCTGGCACCCTGAGCCTGGCCCCGGGCCTGAGGGCTGCCCTGGGCTGGGCGCTGCGGGGACCTCAGGTTTGCATGGAGCTCGGCGGACAGGCGCCAGGCGGACAGGCGGACAGGCGGACAGGCGCCAGCGCAGCGGCTGCCTCTGAGGAGGTGGCCTCCCTGCTCCCCTCTGCTGGGTGACCTTGAGCTTGGCCCCCGTGTCCCCTGTGAAACGGGGGCGGCATGAGGCCACCCAGGGCGGGGTGAGGGCGGGCGGCCGGTGCGGGCCGGGCAGCCTGGCGCTCAGAGCCCGGCGCTGGCCGTGGTGTCTGCTGGTGGTGCTGCCACAAACGCCAGAACGAAAAGGGGTGAGGAAGGGTGGACCCGTTCCGCGTTCCTGCCGTTCTTTCTGTCGGAGTAACAGTGGGAGCCAGAGAGGCGGGGGACCCTCTTTCCCGCCTTCACTGGTGAACTGGGGGTGGGGGGGCTCCCAGACAGGTGCCAAGTGGCACCCATGGCCGTCCAGTTCACGTGTAAAGCCAGGTGGCCATCGTGCGACGGAGTAAGTGCCCGGCCAGCGGGCTCAGCGCCCACCTGTGAACCAGGAGGTCACGGTTCGGTCCGGTCAGGGCACAGGCCCGGGTTCGGCTCCATCCCCAGTGTGGGGCGTGCAGGAGGCATCCGATCTATGATCCTCTCTTTCTCTTTCTTTCTTTCTTTCTCTCTTTCTTTCTTTTTTTTAATATATTTTATTGATTTTTTACAGAGAGGAAGAGAGACGGATAGAGAGTTAGAAACATCCATGTGAGAGAAACATCGATCAGCTGCCTCCTGCACACCCCCTACTGGGGATGTGCCCGCAACCAAGGTCCATGCCCTTGACCGAAATCGAACCCGGGACCTTTTGGTCCTCAGGCCGACACTCTATCCACTGAGCTAAACCGGTTTCGGCTATGATTCTCTTTCGTCATAGATGTCTCTATCTCTCCCTCTCCCTTCCTCTACAAAATCACTAAACATTTATATATTAAAAGAGAGAGAGAGAGAAATGGAGTAAGGTGAGTAAACTTTGGGCTTGTAGAGTCAGGAAATTGTTCCGTTTGTGTGGAGTGTGATGTAAACAGGAAGGGGGAGGGGTCAGAGAGGCAGGCCCAGGTCCCACCCAGGTCCCACCCAAGCCCCGGTGTCCAGGCTGGGGTGAGGGGGTGCGGAGGGGGCATGCTGGGTGTGTGGTCTGGAAAGGGGGCCAGGCAGGGAGGCCGGTCCGGAGATGGTCCAGGGAGAGGTGTGAGGCCGGTGGGAACGGGGAGGTGCCTGGAAGGAGACGCAGGAGGAGAAGTGCACAAGGCTGCCGCCCTGGGCCTGGTGCACAGTAGGTGCTCTGTGGCCTAGCTGAGCGACTGAGCACATCACTCTGAGACGGGGAGTCTTTCTTTTAAATATGTTCTTTATTGATTTTGTACAGAGAGGAAGGGAGAGAGATAGAGAGCTAGAAACATCGATGAGAGAGTCATTGATCGGCTGCCTCTTGCACACCCCCTACTGGGGATGTGCCCGCAACCAAGGTACATACCCTTGACCGGAATCGAACCCGGGACCTTTCAGTCCCCAGTCCTCTATCCGAGCCAAACTGGTTTCGGCTGAGACGGGGAGTCTTTTAAGCTCCGTTGTCTGTTCCTGGAGGGAGGTCCATGTGACATGGGCATCTCTCCCCTCCCCGGCCCCTGGCCTGCTGCCTCCAGGCGCCCCGTGTGATTCTGGGAAAGACGCTCCAGGTGCCTCCCCAGTCCCAGGGGCCCAGGGACCAGCTCCGCGCCCTGTCCCAGGACCTGGGCCTCCGGACCGCTCCGCATCGCTCGCTGGGAGAGGAATTCACCTGTTAACGATTAATTCAGATCTCTTGAGATACCTCTGACCGGCTCTGAGCTCGGGGTACAGGTTCTGCCTGGCTGGCTGTCGTCATGACGATGAGAGAGGCATCCACTGAGCACTCACTGTGCGCGGTGCGAGGCCAGGGTGCTAGCCCTCTGAGCGCAGCACGGGGATCGCACCCGGTTTTGAGGGGGAGGAACAGGACTGAGCAGCGGTGTTGTGTGCTCAGGATCTCTCGGCTGGGAAGGGGCAGGCTGGGATCGGAACTCCATGCGTCTGATTTCAAAATCCACGCCCTCCGGCCCCAGGGAGGCCCGTCCGTCTGCCTGGGTCCAGGTGGTGAGATGTAGCATAGAGACACCGGAACGGCTCAGACAGACGTGGGCTCAGCCCTGGGCTGCTCCGCCCTCACCAGGGGAGCTCAGGCCGGTCACCTGACCTCCCAGCCTCAGTTTCCTCTCCTGTCAAATGGGCTCCCAGCTCCCCCTTCGCCAGGACGGACAGGGCACACAGCGGGGCTCTCCCATGCCACCTCCTTCCTCCTCCTGCCCGGCCGTTCCGGGGTGCCCCCCTGGGAGCCCCTGGGAGCCAGCCGGGCGGGGGGAGGGAGCAGGGGCAAATCTAGACTTGTGTTTGGACAAAGGATGATGCCTCTCACCCGTGAAATATTTACGAGCATCAGCTCCGTGCCAAAGCTGCCCTCCCCGCTTTCCTGATTTAATGCGTAAACCGGGGCCGGAGCCCGGCCACCGGGTTCCGGTCCGCTCTCAGCAAATCCCCCCTCCTGGGGCCTCGGTTTCCTCATCGGTAAAATGGGGTGTTGGTAGTGCCTGCTTGGGGGGCGGTTGTGGACTGTCCTCAACACACCAGTGACTGTTTAATCTATAACCAATGCCTCGCGCGCGATGTTAACTTCGCGGTGTCGTACCCCGCCTCCTGGAGGTGGCGGGGGGGGGGGGGGGGGAGGTAGGGAAGGGGCACAGGAAGGCAGGGGTGAGGGGGGGGAGAACAGGAAGGCAGGGGTGGGGGTGGGGGCAGGAAGGTGGGCTTCCATTTTACAGCCGAGAAGACAGACTCAGAAGCAGTTGGCCAGGATGCCCTGCTGGCTGCTGGCAGAGCTGGAATGGAAGCCAGAACCGAGTGACGGTCCCCTGGTCCCCGAAGGCCCAGGGACCGGCCTAGCGTCCTTCCGGAAAGCCACCTGGACCCCTTTGGGGTCTGCGCCACCTCGGCTCACTCTCAGCTCCGCCACTCACTGCTGTGTGACCTCAGGAAGTGGCTTCACCTCTCTGTTTCTTGGGCTGCCGCCTGGGGGTTGCTGGAAGTCAGAGCCCTGCCAGAGTGCGGGGATTCGGGGTATTCCAGCCGCCACCCTGCCCCGCCCAGGGCGCCCCCTGCCCAGGGCGCCCCCTGCCCTGGTGTTGGGTCCCATGAGCTGGCACCCAGACGGGTGGGCACAAGGATGGGAGGCCAGGCCTCATGGTCATTGCGACTCCGACTTCCTTCCGCCTCGGAGCCCTTCCTGGTCCCGCTTCTCTGCCCGCCCGGCCTCGGCGTGGCCCGGGAAGGTGCCCACCTCTGAGCAGGTCTCCCCGGGGTGAGGGCGGGTCGCAGAGCACACGCTGGGGCCCGGGGGCCTCCCAGTCTGCTCCCGATGAGCTCAGGGGACAGGAAAAGCCACAGAGAGGTGGGGCCCGGAGCGGGCGACGGGCGGGCCAGCAGGGTGCTCCTCCTTTCCTCCGGTGAGTAACGGCCGCCCGCCACCGCCCGCCGTGCACAAAGGGCGCTCAGTCTCCCCGGGCGCCTGCTTTTCCTGAGGGCGGAGCGGCCTGGGCCACACTCCGCTGTCCAGGAGGCTGCCCACTGCGGGGACAGCTCCGTGTGCGTGTGTGTGTGCACGTGTGTGTGTATGCGTGTATGTGTGTATGCGTTTGTATGCGTGAGTGTGTGCGTGTGTATGCGTATATATGTGTACATGCGTGTGCGTGTGCGCATGTGCTTGCACTTCCAACATACACCGCAGAGGAGACCAGGGGCACCCCCGGGCACGGCCGGGGCCTCAGGGGGCCGTGGCGGCTCACTCTGCCCTCCTCGGCGCAGACGAGAGGTGTGAAACGAGCGATGAACGAACGGAGGAAGGGGCGGAGGGAACGGGCAGACCCACACGCAGGCTCAGAAACACGCCCGCTCACGCCAGGCCCGGGCTCCTGACCGGGAGCCTGGGTGTCCCGGCTGCCGGGCCTCGGCTCTCCCAGCGGCCAGGGGGCCTTGAGAGCCCTCGCCCTCAGGGCTGGCTCCGGGGCGCTCAGCCGGGCCTGTGGGGGAGCTGGTGCCGGTCCGGGTTCCGCCCAGGGCTGTCTGCCGGGGCCGCTGTGAGCAGGCCTGTCCGGGCCCGGCCTCGGCGGTGACCAGAGCAGAGGGGCCTGTCCTCCCGGAGCTCCTGGCGGCCGACACCCCCAGGGGCCGCACCCCGCGCAGCGGCAGACGGGACTCCCGTCCGTCCGTCTGTGTCCTCCCTCCTCACGTGATCCGTGTCCTCGCTCCTCCCGCCATCCGTGAATCCCCAGGGCGGCCCCTCGCAGGTGGCCCCGGCCCTTCATGGGCCGGAAGCGCCAACTCAGATGGGTTTATTTATTTAATTCCTAGCTCTTTTTAAAAAATATTTGTTTACTAGAGAGAGACACAGAGAAGGGGGAGAGAGAGGCGGGGGGTGGGGGTGGGGAGGGAGACATTGATTTGTTGCATTCTTTGGCTGCTTCTTGTATGTGCCCTGACTGGGAATCGAACCCACAACCTTGGCCTTATCAGGGTGACACTAGCCAACTGAGCTGCCCAGCCGGGGCTCCACTGGGTTTAAAAGCAGGTGGTCGGACCCCAGGCACATCCCCTTCCTGCTGAGTTGTGACCTCGGCTGGGTCTCCTGGTCTCGCCAGGCCTCAGTTTGCTCATCTGTGAAACGGGGGAATAGCAATGCCTACCTCAGAGGGCACGGCTGGGCAAATGCCGGCCGCAACCGCACTCTTCTGGGGCTTCGCCTGTCATCGGGAGTGAAGACGGGAAAGTCCAGCTCCCCAAGTTACTGGGGACGGACGGGGACAGGTGCTGTGCGGTGCACCCTGCGGCCCGCTGCTGGCGAGGGCGCACCCCACCCGGCTCCCTCCCCCGCGCCCCCGCAGTCCTGCTCTCCTCGGGTGTGCCATGCGGTGAGGGGGTGTGTGTGGGGTGCGATGCGGTGAGGGTGTGTGTGGGGTGCCATGCGGTGAGGGTGTGTGTGTGGGGTGCGATGCGGTGAGGGGGGTGTGTGTTGGGGTGCGATGCGGGGAGGGGTGTGTGTGTGGGGTGCGATGCGGGGAGGGGGGTGTGTTGGGGTGCGATGCGGGGAGGGGGGTGTGTGTTGGGGTGCGATGCGGGGAGGGGTGTGTGTTGGGGTGCGATGCGGTGAGGGGGGTGTGTTGGGGTGCGATGTGGTGAGGGGGGTGTGTGGGGTGCGATGCGGTGAGGGGTGTGTGTTGGGGTGCGATGCGGGGAGGGGGGTGTGTGTTGGGGTGGGCGTCTCTCCCCTCTGGCCTCAGTCTTAGGTGGGAAAGGGCCAGTGCCTGTGCTGGGAGCTTCCCACAGGCGGTGAGGTGGAGGCGAGAAGGTGAGAGCACCTCCTCCCAGCACTGCTGTCCGCCGGCTCCGGGCTGGACTCCCCGCTCCGGGCTGGGCTCCGGGCTGGTGTCCGGGCTCCGGGCTGGTCTCCCGGCTCCGGGCTGGGCTCCCGGCTCCGGGCTGGGCTCCGGGCTCCGGGCTGGGCTCCGGGCTCCGGGCTGGTCTCCCGGCTCCGGGCTGGTCTCCCGGCTCCGGGCTGGTGTCCGGGCTCCGGGCTGGTCTCCCGGCTCCGGGCTGGTCTCCGGGCTCCGGGCTGGTGTCCGGGCTCCGGGCTGGTGTCCGGGCTCCGGGCTGGTGTCCGGGCTCCGGGCTGGTGTCTGGGCTCCGGGCTGGTCTCCCGGCTCTGGGCCCGGCTCCGGGCTCCGGGCTGGTCTCCCGGCTCCGGGCTGGTCTCCGGGCTGGTCTCCCCGCTGGAAGCAGGGCACCGTTAACAGCAGTGAGAACAGCTGCGTGTGCTGGGCCCTCCCTGCGCCCCGGCTCCATCCTGAGCTCCCGTGACCACACACTGCCCACAGCAGCCCGCACGGAGGGGCTGTCCTGCATCTTTAACGAAGGGCACAGCTCTGCAGTCCGGAGCAGACACGGACCCCCTCCCGGTGGCCGTGTCCCCCACTTCACAGATGAGGAAACGGAGGCCCAGGAGGAGACGAGGACCGGGCGGGCTCATGGCTCTGAGGCCACACAGTCCTCTCGGGGGAGGGGCTGCCGAGGGGCGTGCAGGCTCCTGACCGCCCTCCTCGGGCTGAGCCGGCAGCACCGCGGAGCAGGCGGGCCGGGTCTGCGAGGGCGGCTCCTGCCCGGAGCGGGCGCCCGAGGAGGGGCAGCGGGGCCTGGAGGCCCTGTATGTCCGGGGGGACGGAGCCCGTTGTCCAAGCTCACGGCCTCGGCGGGCTGAGGGCTGGTTCCCGTAGGCCGGAGGGTGGCGCCCTGGTCTGTGCGCGCCTCGTCCCCGAGGGACCCCCGCCCTCGGCGTCACTGCCCTCCCAGCCCCTGGCGGGACCCCGCCCGTTCCCCGGTGCAGGCCTGGCACACGTGGCGCCGGCTGCGAGGTGGGTGCCCTCAGCCCCGCCCCCTGCCTCCCGCCGCCCTCGCGGGGGCCCTGGGACGGCCGGGGACCAGGAAAGCAGGGCCGGGGAGGGACCGGGTCTGTGCGTGGCCACCCCACAGGCCCGCGGCGGCCGTGAGTCACAGCGCTGCCCGCAGGGTGTGAGGCCAGGGGCCCGCCCGGTGGGGCTGAGGACACTGGGGCTCTGTCTGCGGGACAGGCGGCCACTGTGCGGCAGGCAGGAAGCGGGCTGGGCCGCTGGGTAAATACAGGCGGCGGGAAGGTGCCCAGCGAGGCGGGGTGCCCCCCCCCCCCCCCCCCCCCGCCCGGCAGCCTGGCAGCCTGGCAAGCAGGAGGTTTCGTTTGGCCCAGGGGCCGAGGGCCCAGCGGCGGCTGCTCTGAGGCGGCCGCCGCTCCGGGCTCCGGGCCAGCCACTCCGCCCGCCCTGGGGGCCAGGCCTCCGTGGTCCTCAGGCATGGGTCATCCATCCTCACAGACAGCACAGGACACAGCTCCAGCGGACCTGTCCCGGGTCACCCAGCCCCCCACGCCTCCCCCTCCTCCCAGCCTTCGCTGGTGTCCACAGGCACCGGGCCGGGCCACGGGCTAACCCTGCCCCCCTGGGCGCTGGGCAGGCTGCCCTCTGAGCCTCCGCTCCTGGCCTGGAGGCTGGGGGCTGGGCGGCTGGGTCTTCTCTCCAGAACCAGCAGACCTGGGTGCTCAGACCTGGGTCCTGTGCGGGTCCTTCCCCATCCGCACCGCCTCCCAGTGCTCCCAGTCTGCGCATTCCAGGCACCAAGGGACGCGGGCACCACGGGGAGTGGGACAAGGAGCCCAGGATGGGGCAGGAGGGTGTATGCCGCCCTGGGTCTGTGTGGGGACCCCAGACCTCCCCCTGGTCTGCCTGCCTCCTACCCCCTCCCTCACCTTTCCTCCCTGCCTTCACCCCAGGCCTCACCGCCCGTCCTCGGAGCCCTGCGCTCTCCTGCTCCCTGACCTCTGCCCTGCACCGTCCATGCTGCAGAGCCCGGCCCACGCCCCTCCCCGCAGCCGGACCCAGGCCCGGGTCTCAGAGGAAAGTGGGTGCTGAAGGCCTCTGCCCCCGCACAGCTCCATGCTGGGGCCGCGGGCACACAGCCCTGCTTCCGGGCAGAGCTGGAAGAGGAGATGGGTGGAGAGCAGCACATGTGCATTTACAGAGAAACCAGGGAAGTGCATGCAGGGCCCAGGCTGCTGTGAATGAGCTTCCAACGGGCCAGGAGGGCTCCGGGAGGCAGTGATGGGGCTCCGGGAGGCAGTGATGGGGCTCCGGGAGGCAGTGATGGGGCTCCGGGAGGCAGTGATGGGGCTCCGGGAGGCAGTGATGGCCAGGGGGGCTCCGGGAGGCAGTGATGGGGCTCCGGGAGGCAGTGATGGCCAGGGGGGCTCCGGGAGGCAGTGATGGGGCTCCGGGAGGCAGTGATGGGCCGGGAGGCAGTGATGGTCAGGAGGGCTCCGGGAGGCAGTGATGGGGCTCCGGGAGGCAGTGATGGGGCTCCGGGAGGCAGTGATGAGCCGGGAGGGCTCCGGGAGGCAGTGATGGGGCTCCGGGAGGCAGTGATGGGCCGGGAGGGCTCCGGGAGGCAGTGATGGGGCTCCGGGAGGCAGTGATGGGGCTCCGGGAGGCAGTGATGGGCCGGGAGGGCTCCGGGAGGCAGTGATGGCCAGGGGGGCTCCGGGAGGCAGTGATGGGGCTCCGGGAGGCAGTGATGGGGCTTCGGGAGGCAGTGCCGGGTCAGGAGGGCTCCGGGAGGCAGTGCCGCTGAGCACGAGACCCGAGGAGAGAGCCGGCGGGTGCAGGAAGCCACGGCAGGGACAGCCAGACAGTCTGGAGGGGACACTATCTGCCTTCCCTCCTCGATGCTTTAAAAAATATTTATTTTTAATTTTTAATATATTTTATTGATTTTTTTACAGAGAGGAAGGGAGGGGGATAGAGAGTTAGAAACATCGATGAGAGAGAAACACCGATCAGCTGCCTCCTGCACACCCGCTACTGGGGATGTGCCTGCAACCAAGGTACATGCCCTTGACTGGAATCAAACCTGGGACCTTTCAGTCCGCAGGCTGACGCTCTATCCGCTGAGCCAAAACTGGTCAGGGCGATTCTTTTTATTTTTAAAGGAAAGATCAACTTTTATTTTTTGTTAGTCCTCACCTGAGGATATTTCCCGTTGATTTTGAGAAAGTGGAGGAGACGGGGAGAGACACGTACAGAGAAACATCCATGTGAGAGACACGTCAATGGGCTGCCTCCTGCACACGGGCCACGGATGGAGCCTGCAGCTGAGGGACGGGCCCTGGACCAGAATCACACCCGGGGCCTTTCGGTCCACAGGCCGATGCTCTATCCACTGAGCCACACCGGCTAGGCTCCTCCTAGACTCTCGGGTTGTGCTCCCCGGGATGCCTGCACACGGGGCACTCACAGGCGGCCGGCCACCTGGCCCAGGAGGGCGGGGCGGGAGCAGCTCCCGAACTCCCCGGGGTGTGGCAGCCGCGTGTCCCAACTCGCCTCGGACCTAAGCGGCTTTCCCCCACGTCAGCCGTCAGGAGGACGGGATTTGGCGAGCGCGTGCCAGGGCTGCCGGCGACCGGGCAGAGCCAGGGGCCGCGTGGGGCTGGGCCGAACAGGCCCCCACCTCCCCACGCACCCAGGGCTCCCAGGGAGACGGACGTGGCTGCTGGGGGGAGGGGGGCTTTCTCTGTGGGGCTTTGGCTCAGCTCGCGCCATTCTGCTGGCAGCCGGCTGGGGCCCGGCGGGTGAGGTCCCGGCGGGCGAGGTCCCGGCGGGTGAAGGGGAGGCTCAGGGGAGCGTGTGCAGGCTCGCCCAGCTGGTGGGGGGGCCGGGAGCACCCCTCGGTCTGACGTCACACGCGCTTTCCATGCCCCACGGCTCCCCCAGGTGAGGGGTGGATGTGGCTGCCCGGTGAGCCCTCGGGGCCGGCAGAGCAGGCTGGGTGGCCTTCCCGGTGGCTCTGTGCCGAGCCTGGGCTCTGCCCGGGCGGAGAGGAAGGCTCTGCCCGTCTGCCTGCACAGCCCCAGGGCAGGCAGGGCCTGCTCTGCGCTCCCGGGAGCTCTGCCCCGTCTGCCAGCAGCCCGGAGGGCAGGGCTCTGTCTCCCTCACAGCTGTGTCCTGGCACCTGGCGCTCAGTAGGCGCTCAGTAGGCGCACAGTAGGCGCACAGTAGGCGCTCAGTCAGTGTTTGCTGAGTGAACCATGAAGGAAGGAACAGGTCAATGGCTCCTAGGCCTGCTCCTCGGCTCCTCGGTTCAGATCTGCTTCCGCTCCTCCCGCCCGCCGCCAGCCCCCCCCTCCCCGTGTGTGGACGACAAGCTAGTGTTTATGTTCAAACAAAGGGTTTGGACGCCGACAACAAACACATTGGCCGTCTGACAGGCCGTGAGTGACGGTGGCGGGGCCGGGTGCGCTCAGTACCATCCCCTCGGGGTGCTGGGCTGGCCGTACCCCTTTGCCCTCACTCGGTCCTCGGTGGAGCCCCAGATGCCTGCCTGGTGCCACGAGTTAGCCAGGCTGTTCCTGGAGGAACCCCACTAGGACTGCCCCCCGCCACCCCCCAGCGGCTGGCACGGGCCTGGAATGTGTAATCACAGGCTTCAGGGCAAATGAGAACAGGGAGGGAGCCCTGTCCTGACCGCAGAGAACAGGCTAGTGTTGGGGGAGGGCCCTGCCAGAGCAGCAGAGCAGGCGTGTTTGTGCGTGTGTGTCTGTGTACGTGCGTGTGTGCGTGTGTGTGTGTGTGTGTGTGTGTGTGCGAGCGTCGGTGTGTACACGCCTGGGCGGTGCGGTGTGGAGGGAATCCAGGGTTAGGATTCAGGGTTAGGTTCGCTGCCGGCCTCTCGGAGCCTCAGTTTCCTCAGCTCTAACGGAGCAGCGGCCGCTCTGCGCCGGCTCCGGGACTCACAGGGCGGCGAATGCCAGTCTGTGTGCTGGGGGCGGGGGAGGGGAGGACAGTCTACGGGGCCGTCCTAATGGTGATGGGGCTGTTTTCTTCCTTAATCCCCACCAAGGAGATTTCCCCGTTGGTTTTTAGAGGGAGTGGAAGGGAGAGGAGAGATGGAGAGAGAAACATCGATGAGAGACACTGGTTGCCTCCCGCACACATGGGGCGGGGGATGTGCCTGTACCAAGGTGTGTGCCCTTCACGGGAACTGAACCCGGGACCCTTCAGTCCCCGGCCGACGCTCTGTCCACTGAGCCAACCAGCTAGAGCTAAAGCGTGTTTCAGATGATTAGTAAGGGCCGGAGACACCGACCAGCCCCGGTCCCAGCTGCCTGGGTAGACGCTGCGGTCACAGCCACGTCGTACCGGCCGGAAACCGGGCTCAGACGGCTGGGCTGTGGCAGGGACCCTCCTGGGCGCCTTGCAGCTCGCACAGACACGGTCAGGGCGGCCCGGGCTCTGCGATTCCTGGCCCTTGTGGACCTGCTCTGTGGTTGCAGGCCCATAACCTCTCTGAGCCTCAGTTTCCTCCTCTGTGAAATGGGAGCTACGGTGGCGCCTGCCTGCAGGACAGGGCTCTGCAGCCTCGGCCCTGCAGACCTCCTGGTTCGGGACTGTCCTTGGGCTGTTGAGCCGCCGGTGGCCTCTCTGCCGTACCTTGTGTCCCCGATCTCGCCCGGGGCCCGGGGGACAGACGGGGAGCCGCTGGGCTCGGGGTGCGGTGAGGACCGGTGAGCGTGCGCGTGGGGAGGCAGAGGCCGACCCGGGCCTGGGTGAGAGCAGCAGAACGCTGAGAGTGAGGGAGGGTTGGCTCATGATTACGATCTCGTCATCATTAAACGCTCATCTGATCGCTGTGCCTCGCCCAAGGCCAGTGAGCGGCCGCAGGGGCTGGGCCCCGGGCTGCTGACTCCACACACAGCTGTGGCGCCCGAGAACCCTGGTGCTGTCGGGGTCGGGTTCCTGAGAGGAGGGTGGCATCATGGCGGGGGGTCTGAAGGGGCCCTCCCAGCCACCTCTGTCCCTGGGGGCTCCCTGAGGGGGTGTCCATGAGGGAAAGGAATCTTGGAAAGGAGTGTGGTCATGTACCCAATGCCTCTTCTCTTCCTGACTTTGGGGGCCCCAGTGAGGGGACAGGGATGCTTCTGGGGTGTTTAATTTCTCCCCTCAATGCGGGTACCCCCAGCAGACACTCCTTCCTGCCTCAGCATTGGCATCTGTCCCCACAGAGCGAAGCCGGAAGCCATGTGGCAGCTGCTGGGGGACACGGACCCAAGTCTCCGGCGCCCCCCTGGCTGTGGGACGGGAACTGCTGTCTGCTGAGGTCCTACTAGGTGCCAGCACTGAGTGGGCGCTTCACATTCCTGAGGTCACTGGCCGAGGAGGAGTGGTGCCGTTTCACAGGTGGGGAAACCGAGAGGAAGGGATTTGCCAGGATCACAGCCGCTAGTCACAGGGCCGGGCCAGGAGCCACTGTATCTGCTGTCAGAACCGTGCTCCTCGCCCTCCCTCCTCTCACTGTAGCTGGCCCTGCACCTGCCTGGTCTCACCGAGCTCTTCCTGCAAACCCACGGCAAAGCTCCTGCACTGAACCCACTTCCCAGGCGAGGAGGGAGGCTGCGGTGCTCGGTGCAGGGGCCGCGGAGCCGGCTGCAGCCCAGGCCTGAGTGACTCTACAGTCCGGGCTCCTTCCGCCGTGGAGCCTGGGGCTGGGGGAGGATGGGGAGCGGGGCCAGTCCCGGCAGGAGTGCTGGCATCTGTGCCCCCTGCGCCTGCCAAGAGAGCTCTCTTGAGCCCTGGCTGGTGTGGCTCAGTGGATAGAGTGTCTGCCTGTGAACTGAAGGGTCCTGGGTTTCATTTAGGTCATGGGCACATAGCTGGGTTGCGGGGTTGATCCCCAGTGTGGGGCGTGTAGGAGGCAGCCGATCAGTGATTCTCTCTCATTGTTGATGTTTCTCTCCCTTTCTGAAATTAATTTTTTTTTTTTTTTTTTTTTTTAAGAGAGGCCTCTTGCCGTCCCCACCTCTCGCAGCCGCAGAGCAAACAAGGTGGGGACCAGTCCGTTGCTCCTCTGCTGGTGCTGGGCGGGCGGACAGAGGAGGACTGTTCGTCTCCCCGTTGCTGGGCGGGCGTGGGAGTTCCAGGAAACCGGCCTCGGTGCCAGCCTGGCCCCCGTGCAGCGTGGGCGGGAGCCAGAGACGCGGGTGCAAGTCCAGCTCATCTCCCTCCCGGCGCTGACGGCCCCTGCTGTTCACTTTTATTTTTTTTAATATTAAAATACTAATTTATTATTTTTTGTTAATCCTCAGGATGTTTTTCCATTGGTTTTTAGAGAAAGAGGGAAAGACAGAGAGAAACATCCATGTGAGAGAAACTCATCGATTGGTTGCCTCCTGCGTGTGCCCTGACCAGGGCCTGGGCCGGGCAGAGCCTGCAGCCGAGGTCCATGCCCTCGACCGGAATAGACGCCGGGACCCTTTGGTCTGCAGGCCGACCCGGAGCCAACCCGGCGAGGGCCGTGGCCGGCAAACTGCGGCTCGCGAGCCACACGCGGCTCTTTGGCCCCTGGAGTGTGGCTCTTCCACAAAATACCATGTGCAGAGTGCGCACACAGTGTGATTGAAACGTTATGGCCCATGCGCAGAAGACAGTTTTCAACTTTCAAAATAAATTTCAGTTGTACTGTTGATATTTGACTCTGTCAACTAATGAGTTTGCCAACCACTGGGCTAGGGCTGTTTTAAAAAATATATATTTTATTGATTTCTTACAGAGAGGAAGGGAGAGGGATAGAGAGTCAGAAACATCAGTGAGAGAAACATCCATCCGCTGCCTCCTGCACGCCCCCCACTGGGGATGTGCCTGCAACCGGAACTGAAGCGCTCTGGCCTGCAGGCGGACACTCTCCACTGAGCCAGACCGGCTGGGCTAGTTTTGATTTCCGTTGGCAAATATATTACTTTCCACTGTACAGCCCAGGGACAGACATTTATGTAACGTACGGCGTGGCCGCCTGGTGGAACTAGTGCCACTGACACCGCACAGTCTGTGCTGTTCGGCAGCGCAGCGCACTGCCTGGGCATCGCCCAACGCGGCCGGGATAGCCTGTCCCCACCCGCCCTGATCACCGCCTGCGCCGTGCGCCTCACCCCCCTCCCCCGCCTCTGCACCCCCGCCCGCCGCCTCCACGGGGGCCGGACGTGCTCTCTGCACTGATGCCTGTGCCTGCCCCTCGGAGCCCTCCTCACCTGAGACATGGGACCAGGACACCTTCTCACAGGCCGTCTGTTCGCAGGGAGGGCGTCCCAGGGGAAGGGGCAGTCGGGCTGGGGCACAGCGGGGGGGGATGAGGGGAAGTGGAGGAGGATGGGGGGGTGGAGGATGGGGGGAGTGGAGGGGGATGGGGGTTGTGGAGGGGGATGGGGGAGTGGAGGGGGATGGGGGGAGGGGATGGGGGGAGTGGAGGAGGATGGGGGGAATGGAGGGGGGAGGGGGAGTGGAGGGGGAGGGGGGAGGGGAGGGGGGTGGGGGTACCAGGCAAAGAGGGATATGCTGCACAGGAGCAGAGTTTGTGCCTGGGGAGGCCAGCCACAGCCGGGAACCTCGATTTCTTTCTGATTCTGGAAAATGGGCCAGAGCGGTGGTGCTGGGAGGAAACGGGCCACGGCTCCCGCGGCTCCCGCGGCTCCCGCGGCTCCCGCGGGCTCCTGGCCTGGTGCCGGCGCGGGGAGGCAGGGCCCTGCCCTGGGACACCCCGGTGGCCGGTGACAGCCCGGCGTGGAGTGCCATGTGGCCCTGCCCGGTCAGCACGGCCGGCCGGCTCTGAGCCTGCTCCTGCGGCTCCGCGGCTGGCGGGCTGGGGGGGAGGGAGCCTCGGCCCCAGGTGTGGGGTCCGGGGCGTCTGAGCCCTTCCTCCTGCGGCTCCGCCGGGGAGCGGCCCCGAGCCAGAGCCAGCCGTGTGGGTCCCGGGCCCTGGAGGCTCCGGGCGGCTGGGCCGGGGCTGGGGAGCCGCACCCTGTCGTTACAGCGGAGGCTCTGAGGCCGCGGCGGCGGCTGTTTGCCCACGTGGGAGGGTCCTTCCTGAGCCCACGCCCGCTCCCTTGCAGGCCGGCGCGGAGGCGAGGACGCCGGGCCACATGGCGGAGCCCGGCGAGGGCCCCCGGGCGGGGCCGGGGGAGGCGGCCGAGCCCCCCGGGGACGAGGCCTTCCCGCTGTCCTCGCTGGCCAACCTGTTCGAGGGCGAGGAGGGCTCGCCGTCGCCCTCGCCGCCCGCGGCCGCGCGCCCGGCGGGCACCGGGGACGGGCGGCCAAACCTGCGCATGAAGTTCCAGGGCGCCTTCCGCAAGGGGGTGCCCAACCCCATCGACCTGCTGGAGTCCACGCTGTACGAGTCCGCGGTGGCGCCCGGGCCCAAGAAGGCGCCCATGGACTCGCTCTTCGACTACGGCACCTACCGCCACCACCCCAGCGACAACAAGCGCTGGAGGAGGAGGGCGCTCGAGTGAGTATTGCTGGCTCCGGGCGTGGTCTCAGCTCTGTACCGCCCACCCACCACCTGCCCTTCCTTCCATTTATTCATCCATCTACCTGTCCATCCATCCACCCATCCATTCATCCACCTGCCCTTCCTTCCATTTGCCCACCCGCCTACCTGTACTCACCCACCCACCCACCTGTCCATCCACCCATCCATCCATCCATCCATCTGTCCATCCACTGACCTACCTGTACTCACCCACCCACCCACCTGTCCATCCATCCAACCATCCATCCATCTGTCCATCCACTCACCTACCTGTCACTCATCCACCCACCCACATGTCCATCCATCCATCCACCCACCGCCTGTCCATCCATCCACCCATCCATTCATCCACCTGTCCTTCCTTCCACTCATCCACCCACCCACCTGTCCATCCATCCATCCATCCGTCCATCCACTCACCTGTCCATCCACCCATTAATCCATCCACCCATCCACCCCCTGTCCATCCTTCCATTTATCCATCCATCTACCTGTCCATCCATCCATCCATCCATTCATCCACCTGTCCATCCATTTATTTATCCATCTACCCAACTGTCCATCCATCCACCTACCTGTCCATCCATCCATCCATCCATACACCCACTCACCCATCCATCCATCCATCCACCCACCTGTCTATCCTTCCATTTATCCATCCACCTACCTGTCCACTCATCCACCCACCCACATGTCCATCCATCCATCCATCCATCCACTCACCTGTCCATCCATCCATTAATCCATCCACCCATCCATCCCCCCATCCATCCTTCCATTTATCCATCCATCTACGTCCATCCATCCACCCATCCATTCATCCACCTGTCCATTTATCCATCCACCCATCCATCCACCCACCTGTCCATCCATCTATTTATCCATCTACCCAACTGTCCATCCATCCACCTACCTGTCCATCCATCCATCCATCCATACACCCACTCACCCATCCATCCATCCACCTACCTGTCTATCCTTCCATTTATCCATCCACCCATCCGTCCACCCACATGTCCATCCATCCATCCATCCACTCACCTGTCCATCCATCCATTAATCCATCCACCAATCCATCCCCCTGTCCATCCTTCCATTTATCCATCCATCTACCTGTCCATCCATCCACCCATCCATTCATCCACCTGTCCATCCTTCCATTTATCCATCCACCCATCTGTCCCCCCACCTGTCCATCCATTTATCCATCCACCCATCCGTCCACCCACCTGTCCATCCATCTATTTATCCATCTACCCAACTGTCCATCCATCCACCTACCTGTCCATCCATCCACCCATCCACCCACCCACCCACCCATCCATCCATCCACCTACCTGTCTATCCTTCCATTTATCCATCCACCTACCTGTCCACCCATCCACCCACCCACCTGTTCATCCATCCATCCACCTGCCCATCCTTCCATTTATCCATCTACCCATCCATCCACCCACTCAGCTATTCTTCCATCCATCCACCCACCTGTCCGTCCGTCCATCCATCCATCCATCCATCCATTTATCCTTCCATTCATCCACCCACCTGTCCATCCTTCCATACACTTGTTTGTTCACCCACCCATCCATCCACTCATCCATCTATCCTCTACTCATTCATTCACCCAGCTATCTGTCTTTCCACCTGTCAATCCACTTGTCCAATCCATCTGTCCATCATCATTCAAATATCTATGAACCCATCTATTTATCTGTCATCTACTTGTCCAGCCCTCCACTCATGTCAACCTTCCATTCATCCACCACTTACTCACCCACCTATTCATTCCTTTACTTACCCACTGTTTCTATTCATCCAACCAGTCAGCTACCCATTAAACTATATTCATCATTCATTCATTCCATTTCTAATTTTCTCCCCCTCCCTCTTCCCACCCACCCCTCCCTTCCTTCCTTCCTTCCACCAATTCATTCATCCACCTATCTGTCCATCCACTTGTTCATTCATTTGCTCAGTCACTGACTCATTTATATTTTTGTTCATTTTCTCATCCATTCATCCACCCATCTTCTGTTGACACAATCCCAGCAGCCCCTCCTGGGTCTCCTCCAAGTGCCACCCTCATTCCTGGGCACCTCCTGGGGAGAGGTCAGACGCTAAAGTGTTAACCCTTTCTCTCCATGAAGGAAGCCTGGCTGAAGGAGAGGAGAGGGGAGAGAAGCCCTGGGTGGGTTAACGCACGGCCATCCCAATGCTGCATTCCCTGCCAGGCCTGGCTCCAGCCCCTTGCTGCAGCCCCTCCCTGCCGTCCCCTCCCCCAGCCTCTGCGCCTGCAGAGCCAGCGCCGTTTGTGACCCCGTCCAGGTCCCGACCCCGGTGCCCCTCACATGCCCGATGGCCCAGACTTGGACACCAGCCGTTTCTTTCCTCGACTTTCCCTTCATCAGCTACTCACCTATTCCCCAACTACCCACCTGTCCACCTGTCCATCCACCGTCTGTCCGTCCACCCACCCATCCATCATCACTCCTTTGAATATCTATCTGTACGTCTATTGGTCCTGTCATCTATTGGTCCAGCTTCTCCCCATGACAACCCCTAGACACCCCTCTCCGGCCGGTGTGTCCCGGAGGACAGGTGAAGGCGGAGGTGTCCTCTGTCCTCCTCGCTGATCAGGCTCATTTACACCCTGGATGCGGCCTGTGGTCACTGATTCACTCAGTTACTGTTTCTCAAGCCCGGCCATGGGCCAGGCCGTGGGGCGGGCCCGGGGGTCCGGGCTGAGCTAGACCGGATGCACCCCCACTCAGGTGGCCCTTCCCTGTGGAGGGCGAGGCAGGCAGTAAGCACGTCAGTGAACGCATGGATGGAGGTGGCGGAGGGCTGAGGGCGGAGACCAGAGCTGATACAGGAAAGGCGCCGGGAGGGCTTCCTGGAGGAGCTGACATTCAGGCCCAGAGCTGGGGTGAGGAAGGGCAGCCGCACGGTGTGTCCAGGTGGAGGGCAGCGCAGGGGCGAGGGCAGCGCTGGGCGCCCTGCCGGTCTAGGGAGCTGGGCTCCAGGCGTCTGCTCAGCCTCTGCTCAGAGGAGCGAGCACCCAGGGCAGCGAGCCTGCGCCCCCTCCCCTGAGGCCTGCTGGAAGCGGGGGCCCCGTGTCTCCCCCCTCAGGCCCTCCTTCCAGCCCTTAGAGAGCTGGGGGGTGGCTGGGCCGCTGTCCTCAGACCCCGAAGGCCGCCTCAGTGAGGTCTGGGGTCGAGGGTGTTCTTTTCATTTCATATGTTGGCTCAAAGGTCAAAGTCCAGGAGCAGATAGATAGAACGGGCTGTGCAGGGCCAGGAGGGGCAGTTCCAGGCTGTGTTCCACCTCTTCCCCGTCCCTGGCCAGGGCTCTGCTGCCCCCTGGCCACTGCCACAGCCCGCCCCGGCCTCGTCTCCCCCTCTGCCCACCTCCGCTGGCATGGCACAGCCCGCGCCCCCCTCCCCTCCCTCGCGCCCCTGCCTGTCTTTCCGACCTCAGTGTGCACCCGGCACACAGTAGGCGCTGAATACCCGTCTCTGCTCCCGTTCACTGTGCGGGGCCTCACTGGCCGTTTGTGAACGAGGGCTCGTGATGAGCGTCGAATAAATGAATGAGTTCTTCGCCTTTCAGCCCGGCGTTCCTCCTCCGTGCTCTCACTGCCTGCCTCCTCAGCCTCTGCTTAGTGCGTGTTCAGTAAACGACAGACGGGAGGGACGGACGGACGGACAGAGGTGCGGGCTGTGTGTTTGTTTCCATCTGGCTGTCTCTCCACACAAACACAGGAGTCCTGGGTGCAGTGCGTTGGATAAAACAGCTGACCCTGCCCCCTCCGTCTGGCCTGTCCCCGGGCTCTGGCTGACCCCGGGGCTGGGGGTGGGCAGGGGACGAACCCTCTGGTCACTGCCCCCCCCCCCCCCCCGCAGGAAGCAGCCGCAGAGCCCCAAGGCTCCGGCGCCCCAGCCGCCCCCCGTCCTCAAGGTCTTCAACCGGCCCATCCTGTTCGACATCGTGTCCCGGGGCTCCACGGCGGGCCTGGACGGGCTGCTCCCCTACCTGCTCACCCACAAGAAGCGCCTGACGGACGAGGAGTTCCGGGGTGAGCCTCCGGGGGGCTGGGGTGGCGGGCAGGCCAGCCAGAGCGGGAGGCACGGGGGCTCCTGTGCCCCCGCCTCCTCCCTGGTCCGGAGGCTGCACTGGCTGAAGGAGCCTGGGCAGGGAGTCCGGCCCTGGGTGTCTTTGGCTATGTGGCTTACCCTCTCTGGGCCTCCGCTGGCTCTGTCTGCTCATCGTCCAGCCTTCCCTGAGCAAGGGCAGGCCAGCAGAGTCCACCCTCCGGGGCAGACCGCCTCCACCGCGGAGCCGAGTGTGGCCTCCTGACCCGGTGTCTCACCCGTGAGCTGGGAGGGGGAGGCAGGGCCCGGCCTCAGCTCAGGCCCCTGGGATTCTGGCAGTCCTGCCTGCTGGGCTGGGGCAGGGCACCAGGTCTGGTCCGCTTGTGCTCCCAGACACTGTCTCTCCCCTCCCCCCCCCCCCCGCCTCGTACCCCCCAGCTTCCCAGCGTCCCTCCCGTCTCCACTGCCCCAGCCTCCCCCCCCCACCCCACCCCAAACCCCCAGCCCGGGAGCTCGCCCTCCAGCCGTGTCCAGGCTCAAAACACCCCGGGGCCCAGCTGCCTCTGCTGCCGGCCTTCCCTGGATGCAGGCAGGTGGTCTGTGAGCCCCGCCACCAGGCAGCCACCTGCTGTGTGTGTTTTCATCAACAAGACCCCCAGGTTGTTGAGTCTCGGGCCCCACCGAGCCCCCGGGGCCGCCCTGCGTGTTGTTCCAGCCGGAGGCTCAGGAGGTCACTGTGACCGCCCCCTCCCACCAGCGCCTCCCGCTGCAGGGCCCGCTCCAGCAGCCGGGCGGGCGGTCACTTCGCCACCTGGTGGTCAATCCTGGAACTGCGTTTCTGGGAAGGCACTGCTCTTGGCATCTTCCCCCAGGACCTGGCTGGCAGCCCCCAGCCCCAGGTCTGGGGCGTGGAAGCCCAAATCCAGGGCCCAGTTCCGTGCCCCACACACCCACGGGGCAGCCCAGCGCTGGGAGCCTGCCCTCCTCCGCCCTCCGGGGCACAGGTGCGAGGACCCCGTGTGTCCAGCGGGCGGGCGGAGGCTGCTGGGTCTGGTTTGGAGGCTTCGGCCTCATCAGCAGGCGAAAGGCTCTGAGAAGTCCTGAACCCGCACCCCCGCCTATTTGCCTTGTAAAGTTCCCTCCCGACCTGCTTTCCAAACACCAGCCTCTCCACAGGCGGCGGCTTCTCACGTTTTAAGGCCCCTCAGCTCGGCGGGGAGCGGGGAGGGAACAGGCCCCGAGAGGAGGCGAGGCGGGCCCGGGCCCCTCCTGCCCAGCAGCCGGGCCGGGGGACCCCTCATTCCTGCCCGTCCCCCAGAGCCCTCCACGGGGAAGACCTGCCTGCCCAAGGCCCTGCTGAACCTCAGCAACGGCCGCAACGACACCATCCCGCTGCTGCTGGACATCGCCGCGCGCACCGGCAACACGCGCGAGTTCGTCAACTCGCCCTTCCGGGACATCTACTACCGAGGTGGGCGGGGCACCCCACTTCCCACCCCCTCCCGAGGTGGGGGGACCCCGGGGGGCGCCCCTCTCTTCCCACCCACCTCCCGGCACATCTACTACCGAGGTGGGTGGGGGACCCCACTTCCCACCCCCCTCCCGGGACATCTACTACCGAGGTGGGGGAGACCCCGGGGGGCGCCCCTCTCTTCCCACCCCCCTCCCGGGACATCTACTACCGAGTGGGGGGACCCCGGGGGGCGCCCCTCTCTTCCCACCCCCCTCCCGGGACATCTACTACCGAGGTGGGTGGGGGACCCCACTTCCCACCCCCCTCCCGGGACATCTACTACCGAGGTGGGCGGGGGGGGGGGGTGCCCCTCTCTTCCCACCCCCCTGCCGGGACATCTATTACCGAGATGGGCAGGGAGGGGGCGCCTTCACTTCCCACCTCCGAGGGCTTCACACTGGCTCTGTGTCAGTGTGCACCTAGAAACCTGCTGATTGCTGAATGAATGAATGAGTGAGTGAATGAATGAGGGAGGGAGGAGTGAGTGAATGAATGAGGGAATGGTGAGTGAATGAGTGAATGAGTGAGGGAATGAATGAGGGAGTGAGGGAATGAGTGAGGGAATGAATGAGGGAGTGAGTGAATGATGAGTGAATAAGTGAGTGAATGAGTGAGGGAATGAATGAGGGAGGGAGGGAGTGCGTGAATGAGGGAGTGAGTGAATGATGAGTGAATAAGTGAGTGAATGAGTGAGGGAATGAATGAGGGAGTGAGGGAATGAGTGAGGGAATGAATAAGGGAGGGAGGAGTGAGTGAATGAGGGAGTGAGTGAATGAATGAGTGAGTGAGTGAATGAATGAGGGAATAGATGAATGAGTGAATGGGGGAGTGAGGGAATGAGTGTGTGAATGAATGAGTGAGTGAATGAGTGAGTGAATGAATGAGTGAGGGAGTGAATGAGTGAGTGAATGAATGAGTGAGTGAATGAGTGAGTGAATGAAGGAGTGAATGAGTGGGTGAATGAGGGAGGGAGTGAATGAGGGAGTGAATGAATGAGTGAGTGAGTGAATGAGGGAGTGAGTGAGTGAGGGAGTGAGTGAATGAGGGAGTGAGTGAGGGAGGGAGTGAGTGAATGAGTGAGGGAGTGAATGAATGAGGGAGTGAGTGAATGAGGGAGTGAATGAATGAGGGAGTGAGTGAATGAGGAGTGAGTGAGGGAGTGAATGAGTGAGGGAGTGAATGAGTGGGTGAATGAGGGAATGGGTGAATGAGGGAGTGGGTGAATGAGGGAGTGAGTGAATGAGGAGTGAGTGAATGAGTGAGGGAGTGAGGGAGTGAATGAGTGGGTGAATGAGGGAGTGAATGAATGAGGGAGTGAGTGAATGAGGAGTGAGTGAGGGAGTGAATGAGGGAGTGAATGAGTGAGGGAGTGAATGAGGGAGTGAGTGAGTGAATGAGGGAGGGAGTGAATGAGGGAGTGAGTGAATGAGGGAGTGGGTGAATGAGGGAGGGAGTGAATGAGGGAGGGAGTGAATGAGGGAGGGAGTGAATGAGGAGTGAAGGGGTGGACTCGGGTGTCCTGCATTTCACAGTCAGGATTTGAGGTGCACGGAGCCCGGTGACCGGGAGCTCGGGTCCTGGCCCTCAGACGCTCTGTTCGGGCTCCAGGCCCTGGGAGGTGGGTCTGTGACCACAGCGCTGAGGGCAGAGGCGTCTGAGCCCAGCTCCCGGCCTGAATCCTGAGATTCGGTGCCTCAGGCCCGGCCCAGGTTCTGTGGGTCACACCTGAGCCCAGAACCCTGAGTCCGGAGGCGGGGTTCCTCCGGAGAGTGGGGGGAGGGAAAGGCGGGGTTCCTCCGGAGAGTGGGGGAGAGGGAAAGGCGGGGTTCCTCCGGAGAGTGGGGGGAGGGAAAGGCGGGGTTTCCTCTGGAGAGTGGGGGGGAGAGAGGGAAAGGCGGGGTTCCTCCGGAGAGAGTGGGGGGGAGGGAAAGGCGGGTTCCTCCGGAGAGTGGGGGAGAGGGAAAGGCGGGGTTCCTCCGAGAGTGGGGGGAGAGGGAAAGGCGGGGTTCCTCCGGAGAGGGGGGGGGGAGAGGAAAGGCGGGGTTCCTCCGGAGGGTGGGGGAGGGAGAGGCGGGGTTTCTCCGGAGAGTGGGGGAGAGGGAGAGGCGGGGTGGTCCTCCGGAGAGTGGGGGAGGAGAGGGAGAGGCGGGGGTTCCTCCGGAGAGTGGGGGAGAGGAAAGGCGGGGTTCCTCCGGAGAGTG
>NW_023425516.1:0-2500 GCF_014108245.1 Pipistrellus kuhlii | reverse complement strand
GGGAGCCCGGGTGCGGTCTGGCCTCAGTGGGACACACGGGGTGCTGCTGTGGCCGGGGACACCCTTCTTTCCTCTGCTGCTGTCGGTGAGCCCGATGGTGAGGTGCTGTGAGGAAAGGGCCCGCACACAGCCTCTGGGTAAACTCCTCCCGGCCTGCTCAGGGAGGCCGATGGCTGGGCTGTGCCGGCCCCCGGCCCCCCGGGAGCGCCCCTCCTCGGGTGGGTCCAACCCGCTGACCCTCCTTCTGCTCAGATCTTCCAGCACATCATCCGCCGGGAGGTGACGGACGAGGACACCAGGCACCTGTCCCGCAAGTTCAAGGACTGGGCCTACGGCCCCGTGTACTCCTCGCTCTACGACCTCTCCTCCCTGGACACGTGTGGGGAGGAGGCCTCTGTGCTGGAGATCCTGGTGTACAACAGCAAGATTGAGGTGGGCGCGGGGCGGGGGCGGGGAGCCGGGGGCGGGGGCGGGGCGGGGGGGGCGCCAGGGGCGGGGGCGGGGGGCCGGGGGCGGGGCCGGGGGCGTGGGGGCGCCAGGGGCGGGGCCGGGGGCGGGGCCGGGGCGTGGGGGCGCCAGGGGCGGGGCCGGGGAGCCGGGGGCGGGGCAGGGGGCGGGGGGGCGCGGGCGTGGGGGCGGGGAGCCGGGGGCGGGGCAGGGGGCGGGGGTGCCAGGGGCGGGGCTGGTTAGCCGGGGGCGGGGCAGGGGCGTGGGGGGGCGCGGGGGCGGGGCCGGGGAGCCGGGGGCGGGGCAGGGGGCGGGGGGGCGCGGGAGCGGGGCCGGGGAGCCGGGGGCGGGGCAGGGGGCGGGGGACACCAGGGGCGGGGCCGGGGAGCCGGGGGCGGGGTGGGGGGCGCGGGGGCGGGGGCGGGGAGCCGGGGGCGGGGCAGAGGGCGGGGGGGGGGGGCGCGGGGGCCGGGGCGGGGCAGGGGCGTGGGGGCGCCAGGGGCGGGGCCGGGGAGCCGGGGGCGGGGCAGGGGGCGGGGGGGGCGCGGGGGCGGGGAGCCGGGGGCGGGCAGGGGCGGGGGTGCCAGGGCGGGGCTGGTAGCCGGGGGCGGGCAGGGGCGTGGGGGGGGCGCGGGGGCGGGGGCGGGGAGCCGGGGCGGGGCAGAGGGCGGGGGGGGCGCGGGGGCCGGGGCGGGGCAGGGGCGTGGGGGCGCCAGGGGCGGGGCCGGGGAGCCGGGGGCGGGCAGGGGGCGTGGGGGGGCGCGGGGGCGGGGCCGGGGAGCCGGGGGCGGGGCTGAGTGTAGCGAGAGCCGGAAGGTGGCCTGGGCTCAAGTCCCTGGGCCTGGGACTGGGTGCCAAAGAAGGTGCCAACTAAATGCCAGAAAGACGCCGGGCGCGGGGGGCATGAGGGCGGTGGGGCGGGGCAGGCAGCACTGGGTCGGGTTCTGGCTCTGAACCTGACACGCTGTGTGGCCCAGGACGGCGGCTCAGCCTCTGAGCGGAGGAGAGGGCAGTGCATCCCTCACGGGGCCGCGGAGGGCGGCGTGCGCTAGCTGCAGAGCAGCCGGCAGAGCCGCCGGTGTCGCCGTTGCCGTTAGCTGTCTCCTGCCCGAGCTTACTTCCCCACATTGAAATTATTTTAAAAAACAAACAAACATATTTTATTGAGTTTTTACAGAGAGGAAGAGAGAGGGATAGAGAGTTAGAAATATTGATGAGAGAACATCGACCAGCTGCCTCCTGCACACGCCGTACTGGGGATGTGCCCGCAACCAAGGTACATGCCCTTGACCGGAATCGAACCTGGGACCTTTCAGTCCGCAGGCCGACGCTCTATCCACTGAGCCAAACCGGTTTCGGCGAAATTACTTCCAAACCGGTTTCGGCGAAATTACTTTTCTTAAAAAAAAAAAAAAGAAAGAAAAGAAAAGAAAAAGAAATAGGAAAAAAAAGTATATATTATTGATTTCAGAGAAGGAGGGAGAGGGAGAGATAGAAACATCAATGGTAAGAGAAAATCATTTTCTGTGGCCCTGCACGCCCTCTACTGGGGACTGAACCCACAACCCGGGCATGTGCCTGGGCCGGATTTGAACCCGGGACCCTTCGGTCCTGAGCGAAACCGGCCAGGGCAGGTTTTGGGGGGTGGTGGAGGGTTAGCGTCTCTGGTGCAGACTCTGGCCGCCCGTGTCTGCTCGGGGGGCTGTGTGGAGGACGGCTGTGCAGGACTCGGGCACTGAGGTTTGTCATGGGAAGCTGGGATGAGTCAGTGTTTAGGGTCCTTGGGCTGGATCTCCCGGGCCTGCTTCCCGGTTAGAACCCGGAGGGGGAAGCGCAGGGGCTTGTTTGGCCAGCAGCTCGGTGCCGTCCAGCTTGGAGTTTGGGGACATGAGCACAGCTTTCTGCTCCGGTTCAGAGTCTGGAATGGGCTGCACGGGCGAGTGGGGCAGACTGGGTGCTGAGCCACAGAGTTAGGGCGAGTCCCACTCCCCCTCCTCCCGGGGGCTGGAGGAGGCGGGGGGGGGGAGGTGGTCGGGGAGGGGGAGGGGGAGGG